>NW_028258403.1:14035000-14198125 GCF_053883595.1 Heterocephalus glaber
AAATGTATGTACACATTGCAATTGTGTGTAGAGCTCAAAAGGGTAAAAAGCAAAATATATTAAATTTCAACATACTTGTTATCCTGCATTCCGGTTGACTGTAGAGAATCTCTAGTCATGTCTATCTGTTTTTGATGCCTCTACAGAATAACTGCCCAGCATCCTCTGCCCAACCAATCAGAATGTAGGAAAATCTACAGATATGACGGAATCTACTGTGAATCTACCTACCAGAAGTATGTTGAAATCTTTGTGAGTCTTCCTTCTGGCTCGTGCATCAGTGCTTGTGGTTGCCAGCTATTCAAAAATATCCTTGTATTGAAACCTTATTTTTATCTAATTTAGTGGGAAAAAAACAAAACCAAACCAAATGAAAACCACCAAAAAGAAAAAAAATGCTTCTGAAATCAAGACAGAAAAAATGTTTATTCTTTTGAAATTGTGGTCTAAAAAGGTTTTTTTTAAAAAAATGACTGTATTAAACCTCTTAGGTAAGCTTCTTTATATTGCAATAAACAAGTACTTATATGCAAGAAAATCTTGGTAAAATACATTGCACAGGTGCTACGCATCTTAGGGATTTGAAAGGTGTGTTATGTATAAATTAGCTGTCACTTTTTTTCAATCCTGTAATGGAATGATGAGTTGTAATTTGCATAATCCTTTAAGAAGTCAAATTATACTGTCATGTAGCAGACTTAACATGCTAGCTAAGATTTCAGAGCTTTGCAGCTAATTACTATGTACCTTGCAGGACAGTTAAATTGAAGTTGAGTCCTCTGTCTTTGCTGCCATTTGCTTTGTCCATTACTTAACAGAATCTGCACTTTTGGTAACAAGGTGTTACTATCACTGAAGTAAACACTGCTCTGGGAAGGAAATGGCATTTTAATATATTGTGGCTTGACTTCTATTGCTTGTGTTATGAAGAAAGTTTTTTTTTTCTTTTAAACATTGGGCCACTTGGAATCTTCCAGAAAAGTTATGGAATATTGTTTGAAGCAACATTAACATTTAAGCTCCCTTATAAAAAATATAAAGTAATGTAGACATAATTCTACTGAAATCTTCCTGGTTATACTTTGCAAATACACTTTGGTATATTTTTGTCTTCCTACTCTTCTTTTTCAATAGAATGTTGTTTTTGCAAAAAGAAAAATTCTTTTTTTCCTTAAAAATCCTTTTTGAATACAAGCTGGTGAATGAGTTTTACTTTGATTATTCCTCCAACTGGTGGTAGAACAATTCTTTTTATGGTTTCTACTTTTAAAATGATCAAGAAGTGCTGATGGCTATGAAGGACCTCTCTGAAATGGCCACAGAATGGACCCTGGATGAAGCTGGGCCAGTTTCCTGCCTGGCATGGTTTAGTTGATAATTATATCATTGCATCTTGCCTGTGTATTTACCTCTGGCTTTATATGTGATATTCTGATACCTAGAATATATTCTTCTCTTCATCAGAATTGGTGTAATTATAATGCAGAATTGTTTCTCATTATATTTAAAACAATTATTTGTGAGTCATAGATTGTGCTCTTGGTGGTCAGGTTTCTGTAATTTGTTAATGAGTTGCGGCTTTGTTGTCATTCCTGGATACTTTGAATAAACCTTTTGTTGTATAGGAAGAGAGTCCTTTCAGGACTGGTATCAAAGCAGCAGTTGATTGTTGCCTGTTCAAAGAATTGATGATCAGTAGTCAAGTGTTGGTCATTGTAGCTAAGCCTGTTTCACAGGTGTTAAATGACTATCTGCTTAAAGGCTCAGTTTGGTCAGTTTTAGAGCAAGGAGATTGAATGTGGCTACTAATGTAGGAGTTTGGTTCATAGTAAGGCTTTTCTAACAGAAATAATCTCAAGGGTTTGCTTTTTAAGAATTGGTGTTATTTGTAGTCAAGGTAGACTCAGTAGGCAGCACAGCTGTGACAGCCAGGGAAAGTCACTAGGGGGATATTCATAACAAGGAAATATTGGCAAATAAATGATGAAGAAGGGGAAGAAATCCCCAACATGTTAAATTGAAGCACTGTCACTGAGATGATTAATGGTGTTGTGTATTTTTAGTGAAGATGCTTATCTGAATTGTCCTGAAACTGTAGTGTACATTTCACAGCACCTATAAAAAAGCAAGTAGTGTACAAGCATACTGGATAGAAAAGACCATGGGCTCAGATTTTATTTTCTTGAGTGAGTATTTTCTCCAATAGAGTCTGGGGCTTAATGGTATTAATGTATACTGGTATTTATGTATACTTTATACAGGGTCTGTTTATTTCATATATTTAATATTAATCACCTTTATATAGCTTTCCTCCATAAAGTATTAAGATATTTTATAAAAATGATGAGCTTATTTTCAACCCTGTAGAGGGTGAACATTATCAGCAATAGAGAAATGAGCACCTCACAGATAATCTAAGCAGAAGGGGATTGCAGGGCCAAAGTGAATGAAGGGCCAAACTTCCATCAATAATGGGGTAGGCAGAGTTTTACAAAGTATTCTTTGTCATTTTCTGATAAAGGTGTGGCTGTCTTGGAAGGTCCTTTAGCTTTCAGCCCTAAGTATCCTGGTTCCATGCAGGAATTTCACTTGCCTGGAGGGATTGTTTATAAACTATAGCAGTTACTTAACCTCCTTGGAGGAATAATTATTGCTAGATGTGGGAATACATACAGACAAATGACGTATAATCCTGCCTGCAATGGGTTTGTAGTCTATTACAGCAGTTTTTCAAACTCTGTGTCACTATCCAAATAGGTCGATAGAAATCCAATTTAGTGGATCAAGATCAGAATTTAAAAATTAGAAGATATTAATGCCTTGTATGTAGTAAGAGTATGTTTTATTTTGTAAGGTTTGTGTTTTAGTTTTATCTGCTTGCGCCTGTGGAGATACAGCTGCACATATGTGTACACTGGTTGGGTTATGAGGTCATGAGGTGTTTCTTATTGTTTCATATCCAAAATATAATGAGAACCATTATAATAGAGTACTGAGTAGATAAGTATATAAATATACTGTACCGTCATGTCATTATGTCTTCAAGAGACAGTAGATTGTAAAGTTAGAAATGGTCAGTTCTGTGGAAAGGCTTCAGCTATGAAGAGGCTACACTACTGAGTTTCTCATATCCAGTAATATATTGGAGTCAACTTGGACAGTTTTGTGAGAGACAGTTGTTTGCACCTCTGTTTCTGTGATTGGTGAACTTATGTCAGTAACTTGAAATCAAAAAATGTATTTGCACAATGGAAATTGGAAAATGCTGCAAATCAGGGGCCTCTGCCCCCAAAACTGGTTGTCAGAATTTATCAGCATGTCATTGCTCATATTCCTTCCAGCTGTAATTCCGTGGTTTTATAATCATTGTGAATTGTTACATTAGAAACATTATATGTTGCATTTAAATTTTATTGGGAGTCATTAGAATGATTAGACAGTTGTTTCCATAATAAAAACTTAAGCAGATAGGAATAAAAAGCTGTGATTAGTTACTTCAAAAGTTCTGTAATTTATTACTAAACATAAGGGCAACAGTTACTCTAATTTCTTGCATTCAATGCTTATTAAATTTCCAGTTTAAAACTTTAAATTGCAATTAATGATACTTAGATTTTTGGCAAATGATAGAAATAATGGTCTTTTAAAAATGACTAGTGTTGTAAATATTTTACACATTTCATTGTTTTCTGCTAAGCAGCCATTTTGCTAAGCACTAAAACTTTCAGCCTCAAGGCCCCTCCCTTTTAAAACTATCCTTGTGTGTGTGGCAGGTGGTGGGGGGGAGTGGGTAGGGACTGGGGATTTAACCTAGGGCCTTTACCCTGAGCTATATCTCCAGCCCTTTTTTCCTTTTTTTAAATTTTGAGACAGGGTCTTGCTAAGTTTTCCAGGCTGGGCTCAAACTTGTGATCCTCCTGCTTCAGCCTTCCTGTTAACTATCTTTTTATAATTTATAATAATTTGTCTGTATTTTAGTGAACTAATCTCTGAACTAATGGATTTGATTGGGAGATGTTAATGTTCTTTCCAAATTTAAAAAATAGTCAATCTTATTTGTTTCTGTTTTCAAATTTAAAGTAAAATATTGAAAATCTGAAAAAGAAAAAAATACCTCCATTTTAATTATTACTTGGAATGTTATTTATTTATTTATTTTTTAGTACTGAGATTCAAACTTGGGTCCTTGCGCTTGCGCAGCAGGCGGTGAAACCACTGAGCTAAATCCCCTGCCCTGGAGTGTTATTTTTAAGTCAAAATATTTGGTGAGTCAAGAAAGGAACTTACATGGACTGGAGAGATAATTGTAGTAATGCGTCTGTAGAGTATCACTGGTGTTTTGTAAAGCATTTGACAGTGAGGAGAATAGGTGGGGTCTCCACCAAACCTCAAGGGTTTAAGTTGCAATTCAGTGCCATAGAGTCAGATATAGAGTCAGACACTCCACTGGTATTGCAGTAAGAATGGGGTATCTTTAAAGCTGTGCCCAAGAACAATCATTTCACCAGTGTTTAGAACAGTTACCCATCAGTGAGTGTAAGGAGACTGGAATGAATTAGTTTCCTGAGTATAATGGCCATTACTATAGACACTGTAGTACCCATTTAAAACAAAAACACAGCTAAGATTGGAAAGCCCTGATTGAGAAGGTGCTTGCAACAGACTTACAGAGTTGTCACCTAAAGCCGGAGAGGCTCATTGGCAAAGTCATAAGGTTTGTCTTTGTTTAAATGTCTTCTCTGTCCCAAGTCCCTGTCCCTTTTTTGTGAAATTCATTTCACCTAGATACCTACCAAGTGCTTCCAGTTGGAGCCTCATGCCCAATGGGCATTATTGTCTGTACCTCTCATTGCAGATCAGGTGTTGTCAACTGATAATACTATTCTTGCCAGGACCATTTGCATTTTAATAAGCAACTCCAAGGGAACAAATTCAAGGGAGAAAATAAGGGAGTCGTCTCCAATACATTAATTTCAGACACCATGTCAGGGATTGGAGAAATTAGTATGGGACTGGAAGCAATGAAGTTTCTTTCTTTCTTTCTCCAGAATAACCCAGAATGTGGGTGTTCTTCTGATCAGTATAGTGTTAAGGCTGGGCGTGGCTAAGAAGCATGGGTCTGGAAATGGGAATATTCTGATTCAAAATAGGGAAGGAACTGACAAGATCTAAGGAAGAGGATAATGAGTGAAGGAGCTTACCATTCCACATCAGTTGTGTTGTGCTAGACAGTGGCTGAACAGTTTTCACATGTTATCCCAATTAAGAAGGACAAGACAGGTGCCTTGTCAGGCAGGCTGCTGGGGGGGTAGATGGTCACCTATGCTGAAGGGGAGGGAAAGGTCAAGAAGCACCAGCCACAGCAGCAAATTCTTTCACGGGTGGTTTAGCCTGCTTGATTGATTGCTATTATGACCCCCCTCATGTCAGACTAATGTATGGAAGTTGTATTAGTATCAGTAAATAACAAAGAATCCAGAAAAGTTAGAAATATAAGGTGAACTTCATAAAGAGCTGCAATAGAATCTTACGGTAAGCAGACATTGTAGCCAGAACTGCTTAAGCCTTTTAGTATCAGATGAATTCTGATTTTCACATCATGTCTTTCATACCTCAGCATCATCCTAGTGGTTTCTCCCACTAATTTGAGCACCACTTCAATGATTTTGCCTGTGAATTACTTGATATGCCATATATTGGTAATACGAATAGCATTAAAGTATATTATTTGGGCTTATTCCAGACTAGCTTAAAAATTAATATATATTTTTAACAAATATATTTTAATATCACCCATAGGTCAGGTGCTATTCTATGTGCACTGTTGACTCACTCATTCAGAGGTGATGTAGAAAACTGCCCTTGACAAGCCTAGAAGACTTGAGTTATCAGCAAGTGATTGTGGTTTTGCACGAAAGAGAGATAAGTGCCAACTGTAGCAGGGTAGCACAAAGGGGTCATTTTTAATAGGACAGACCCAAAGATCCTTGCAGATGGAGACATTGAAGCTTGGGAAGGGATGCCCAAGGTAGTGATTTGGGCTAAAACACAGGTAGTTCTGATGTAACAAGTTGAAAATGGCACAAGGGAGGAAGTGAGACTGGAGAGGAAGGGTGAGCAAAGACACAGGATTCCAAGATTGCCACCCTGTGCAAGTTGTCAGGAAAAGAAGAGGTGTCGCAGACCTCTTCTAGCGAATTACTTTGGATGTAGGTTAGACCCAAGGCAGAAATCCTCCCCTGGGAGTGGCCCACAGTTTATTTTCTCCTTGTTTTGAAATTCTTTTAGTGTTCTTTGCAAGAAAGAATGTGAAATTGTGCTGTTTGTTAGTTTGAAGTTATTTTAAACTTATAAATACTTGTCAAACTCTTCCAATACAAACTTACCTAGATCCGCCTGTAATGTGGCTGCTTCTGCTGGCTTGAGTTCGGTGTTTGCCTTTCTCCTCACAGACCACTTGTAATTCAGGATACACAAATGCCAGCCAGTAAAAATGCGTATAGGCACAGGCACTGTGATTTAGGATGAAAGAATATTAATTGGCTTCACTGGAGTGTGTATTTTCATTAGGAGAGAAGTGACTACCTAGATTTAAAAAAAAAAAATTGGCTAGTAACACACCTGAAGTAAGTATGAGAACTCAAGAAACTTGAGAACAGAAAGTAAAAGTCAAGGTGAGAGGAATAGAGCTACAATGGACCTGTTGTAGACAAACTGTTGAACTACAGTGTTTAAAATCTCTAACAGGTGGTTTGAGAGAGAGAGAGAGAGAGAGAGAGAGAGAGAGAGAGAGAGAGGCAGAGATACCAGTGCTCTTGTGCTCAAACTTTAAAAGTAATATGGCAAAGTTAGAGTAATACAAAAATTATAGTTTTAATTAGTTTTCTTCACCTTAAGAGCAGCTTATTTTGTGTGCTGAGTTTATAAATATGCCTTTAGTGAATCTTTGGACTTAGTTTATGCACCAAAATGAGAGAATTATGGTTTATTCTTTGATTATGGTCAACCTGCTTTAACTTGCACAAATCTATGCAGTAGTATTTAATCATTACTAGAGGTAGTTAAACCTCTTGAAAATTGATCTGATTTGATTGTAGCCTCACAATTATCTAGTTGATATGAGATAGTGGCAAGGTTACCCAAGTCTTTAAGCATCTTTTTCTCACCTCTAAAATGGGGGTAAAAATTATTCTTTAATAGCCTGTTTTGAAGATCAGTGTGATGATGATGATGGTAATTACTAAAAGTACTGATCTTTATCACATCCTCATGTCAGGCAGTGGGCTGGGTGATGGTTTAACATATATTAAAAAAAATCCTTACAGTGAACTTAAGCATTAGGCATGATTATTACCAGCATTTTATAACTAGGCTAACAGGCTTAGAGAGCAGAAAAAACTCACTCCAGGTGAAAGAAGGTAGGATATGGTGGAATTTGGATTACCATCACCAAACTCTGGCCCCCTAGCCAAATGTAGCTGCTGTTTTCACTCTGTAGATAAAATTTTATTGGAACACAGCCAGCCACACCCATTCATTTATATATTGTCTGTGACTCATTTCCTGCAACAAGGGTCTGATTTGTGGTGACCCAACCGAATGACCCCCAGAGCCTCAAATATTTACGGTTTGGCCATTTACAAAAAAGTCCGCTGACTTCCGCATTGCACCTCAGGCTGTCTGACTTCAGATCTTGAGGTCTAAAGTACAAGGCCCTAGGTTCAATCCCCAGTATAATACACAAAAATAAAATAATAGAAAAGAAAGTAAACCCAAGAAAACAAAAAACTTATTATGGTGTTTACCACTGTGTATTCACTAGGTGAGTAGTACTACATAAGTCATTAACTTAAAGTTCAATTGTTCATCTCATAAAGATCTTGTCTGCAAAATGCAAATAGGCTTTCAACTTCCGACAAGGTAAGCCATTATGATTACAGATATGTTGAAGAAAAGTTCCAAAGGGAACACATTCTGAGTTGGGTTATTCTTGTTATATATTACTGTCTGTCATGTAATATAAATGAGAGAAGTCCCATTTTCATAGCAATTATAGTATTCCATTTAAGGTGATAGTTGTAAATTTTAGTGAACATTCAGGATCTTTTAAAAATAATTTAATATTTTTAGGAAATTTAGGAAAATATTTTTATGATAAGTACATAAATATGGAAATGCTGCTTATGATAAAAGTTTTTGTTATTAAAAATACAAGCAATACAATGGGAAAAATATAAGCAATACAAAAGTTTACTGTAGGAAAAAGCATGCACTAGGATTTATTTCTTTTAATGAGAAGATGAATAATTAACATATCATCCCTAATAGTCTTATCAACAACAAAGGGATAAAATTATGGTTTTAACTTTATCCTACTTAGAACTTTTCTTTCCATGTGTTTCTCTGTGGATTCAGGGAATCCCCTGTGCTCTGCTTAGTAAATGGTGTCGGATTTGTGCTTCCTTGGAGCTTACAGAGTGGGCTATGGTTGGCATGCCACCGTGTTTGAGGGAATATTCTTGGAATTTTTTTGTTTCTTAAGCCCAGTGTCATGTCTCCAGGATGGTGAATAGGTGGTTCCTAGATTACTTCATGACATTTCATTCTCTTCTCTTGGAATAACTTTTTAAAATAGAGATATAATATATTTTAATTCTAAAACATTTAGAAAATTCAAGTGAGTCTAAAGGAAAGAACATCAATATCATTTTTATTTGTGGCTCCCATAGATTTCCATTGTTAATAATTTGGTTTCTATCTTTGCATCCTTCTCTATATTTTTATGTATTTACATGCCTGTCACCTTTTGTAGATGTATATTCACATGTATATGGAAATTTCTTGTGAATCCACCCACAAATAGCTTAAATGATGGGAAGTTTCTAGAGCCAACTTTTTAAAGGATAAGGTGTATAGCCCACTTCCACATAGAAATGGGGTTCTTCACAGATTTCCTTTCTGGTGTGGCATATGTTTTTTCCTAGTATAGTTTATCTTCTGGATTCGTGTTACTTTAGGGGGGAGGATTTAATTTTTTACTTGAATTTAAATTTTTCTAGCAAGAAGCAGTGATATATTCATTAGTGATAGGATTTTCAACCGAAAAATTCTTCCTTACAACCTCGATATTTTTAAATATAGAGATAGTAATCATCTAAATATGCAAATAGTTTTGCAATTTATGAGTGAAGCTAGTGGTGAGAAGGGTGTAGTGGGTTAAAAAAAACACATGGCTGTTTAAGATCAGAATATGTACATGAAAGAGAAGGAATTGTTAAGTGATAGAGTTTTCTGGCTGCTTTACAAACTCATTCTCTCACACACCACATCGGCTGCATCATTCCTCTAGGTTGCTTAAAAAGAGAATTCTATTTACTGTATTCAGCATCGAGATATTTAGATCTAGTTCTCAAAGCAGAGAGGGGGCTGGGTCCTTTGAGGATTTTGGTTCAGTGACCAGCATGTAAAGAAAACATTCTGGGCGATTTTTCCTTTGGCAAACTTGAGACCTTTGTAAGTTACTTATCACTGAGAATTCTTTGGAATTGGATGCTTGAGGTTTATGTGACTAAATAGACTGTTGCTGAATCTTATTTAAAACTAATTTCCCTTTCCCTCCCTTGGCCCAGTTGTAAAGGATCCCTAGGCCTCACTCTGCCTGTTCTCATGTGTTACCAAGGAGGAGAGGCCAATTTCTCTTACTAGCATGTGTCACTACTTTACTTTGATTTCAGCCAATATAAGCTTTCATGATAGCACCATTTTCTTGGCTATTGCCTTTTGGCTGCTTACAGTTAATCATACCTACCTGCATACCTTGGCCTTGAAATCAAGAGTTTCACAACATTTTTAATGATCCTTCTTTTCAGTTCCTCTCTCAAGTCCATTAACAAAACTTTAAAGATGAAATCGAGTTAGCTTGGCTTCATCTGGCACAAGGCTTCCTGTTTCATGTACTTTAGGTACCATTTATATCTCCTGGTGAAAAATGCATTTTCCAGTGATTGTAGGGGAATCTTTGCTCACTTTCTGGGGGAAGCAGCATGCTCCTTCAAGGACTGCCTTATTGCTTAGTGGCTTAATGGTAGGAAGTGGCATCTCTGATTTTCACACCTTGGGGAAATTCATCCGGTGTCCCAAATCTTGATTTACTTTGAGTGGAAGTGGTGGGATTTGTATCACCACGTTTTTATAAGAAGAGGTAGGAAAGTGGGAGGGTTAGGGGATGGGAAAGGAATAAATATGAGGAAAGGAAAAAGCAGAAACAAAGTCTTTGTCAATAGGGAGGAGTGGAGGGGTGGAAGGGAGGGCAAGAGATTGGGGAAAAAAATAAGAACCAAGATATATCATGTAAAGGTACAAATCTCCAATGATGAATCTTATCATATTGTATACCTAAAATATACCATTAAACTTAATGAATTAAAAAAAGAAGAGGTTTGGAGATGCATCTGGTGGAGATTGGAGGGGAGGATGGGGTGTTTCTGAACTCCTGTAAAATTCATGATCAGTAAATTCATCTGAGAGCAAGATTGTTTCCTCTCTTTTGTGAATGCTGTTTGACCAGAGCTAGTAATAATTTATATGAGGCTAGTAGGAATAAAGAATGCTGAATTTAAAAAATATTATCATGGTACTTTTGAAATGTCTCGGAGGAGAGGACTAGAAAACTAGAATTATGGACCAGCATATTTTAAGTAAAGTTTTTTTTTTGTTTGGTACCAGGGATTGAACTTGGGTCCTTGCGCTTGCACAGCAATCAGCGAAACCACTGAGCTAAATCCCCAGCCCAGGTAGAGTATGTTTTTACAAGGGTCTGGTGGCACATTTGGTTCATTTGCACCAATGATAGGTTTTTTTTTGGTACCGGGGATCGAGCTTGGGTCCTTGCGCTTGTGCAGCAGGTGGCGAAACCACTGAGCCAAATCCCCGGCTCTGCACCAATGATAGTTTAATTGGGTATGTTCAGTAGAGATTTACAGGATACAGATGTTTGCTGGATTCATGGTGTCATCAGAAGGTGAGGCTCTGAGACCTAGAAGACATGAACACCACTGCATTTATACTGCCATCTAAAGGAAATACTCATTGCTGTTCAGGCCTTTCGCTGTAAGGCCAAGGTCCTCCTTCTGGGAATCATGGAAGCTTTTACTCTTGACAGTGAAATTATGTTGCAGTTTTCACCATTTCTATGTCTGTGTTGGCTGGTTTTCCATATGCAGTAGCACAAATGAGGCTGAAATCTGAAAGAGAAAATATTGGGTTCCAAATATGGTGTCCTGTGGTCTTCAGGTATTATTGTAATTG
The DNA here is from genome assembly GCF_053883595.1 of Heterocephalus glaber. Classification (NCBI taxonomy): domain Eukaryota; kingdom Metazoa; phylum Chordata; class Mammalia; order Rodentia; family Bathyergidae; genus Heterocephalus; species Heterocephalus glaber. Next base: position 14,046,308 of record NW_028258403.1, read on the forward strand.
ACCCATAAACCTTATTTGAAATGGATTATATAATTCTTATTTTGCATTTGAGAAAATATAGGCTCAGAGAGGTTAGGTGAGTTGCTCAGGTCACTCAGCTAATGTATAATCTGATAGCTATATGTAAGAGGCCAAATCAGATCTTTTTGGCCCAGCCATTCACCCTCTTTCAGCTGAATGACATGGACCTTTGGAACTGGATGGTACTTTGCCTCATAGTCATCCATCTTGTATTTATGGGTACTCTTCTGGAATCTATTTTCACAAAAGAATAAGACCCCAAAGAAGAGGGTTGAGGTTTGTCATGTTGAATATTAGTCATTTAAAGAGCATGTGGTCAGAGTCCTTTGAGTGTAAAAACTGAATACACTCCAGCCTGAGGCAGTGATGTGTCCCTTGTAGAACTTCACTGTGTCCTGACACTGCAGTTATCACACAGAACTGGATGAATCTCAACTTTTTATCTCAATTCCTAACTCTTGCCCAACTCTAGTTTTTGTATTTTCAAGCTACACACATTCCTACATGTATTCCACTTTATTTCAACTTCCACATGTAACAACCAACAACTTGGCAAGCATATCCATGGAAATTCCCAATTAATCCTCAAAGCAACCTAGTGAACTGTTTTTTCTCCATTATACATGGAAAAAACCAAACCCTGAATCACAGCTGTGGTGTGACATGGCTGGTCTGCGAGTCAAGACCTTTCTCCTGTCCCATGTAGGATTTCTCCAGGTCAGTCAATCATTCATCCAAGACAGAACCTCTCATCTTCCCCAGAAAGTTCTTCTCCTCCCTTACACTGGTTTTGTTTCATCTTTTTTTGGTGACAGTGCTGGAAATTGAACCTAGGACCTCAAGCATGCTGGGGAAGCACTGTATACTGAGCTATATTCCCAGTCCTCATCTTCATTTTTATAGTCATTCAGACTCACTCTTGGAATCACCTTTCATTCTCCATCTCTCACCTCAGTATCTCATTTATAGCATGATTTCTTCTAAAATTACTTCCTTTCTTTTCAGATTTCCTCAATTTAAGTGATTATTTCATGTCTCCATTGTTTTAGTTCTCCTAATTAATCTTAGCTTCTTTCTTGGTTATTTTGCTTCAGAAAAATAAATCCTTGAGTCCTATTATAGACAAAGCACCATGGTAAGGAATGCAAGAACTTTTCTTTCTGGGCTACCTTATAGTTACCCCATTAGAACACTGTTTTTAACCTGTTTCCTCATGTGAAGTCATTTACTGCTCTTTCTCATTGTGTGGTTAATCTTAGCTAAATACTTATAGCCCGCTAGTTTTGTTCTAGTCTCCCTTTCAACCTCCCCTTCTCCCTGATGATCAGCAACACAGTGCTTTGCTTCTTTCCACGAAATCCATCCGTAGTTTATCATGGACCATTGCCTTGGTGTGCTCCTCGTGAAGTCTTTCTGAACTAGTTTCATCTAGTGTGGTTTCTCTTTTCTGTTAATTTAACATATTAATTGGGTACTTTCTATAGCAAGGAACTATTATTTGGGATATGTCAGTGAAGAAAGACCAAAATCTTTGTCCTTAAATTTAGATGGCACTGGAAATGGGCAATAAACAACAAACATTAAAAATGAAGAAAAACAGCTGGGTCTGGTGGTACATGCCTGTAATCTCAGTACTTTGGGAAGCTAAGGCAGGAAAATTGCAAGTTAGAGCCCAGCCAATGGAATTTAGCAATGTAGTGAAATCTTGTCTCAAAATAAAAATAATGTTAAAAAAGGGATGGGGATGTAGCAAAGACCCTGGATTCAATCCCCAGTCATGAAGAGGGAAAAAAATCAAAAGAGAAGAAATGTTAGATGAAGAACCTGTTAGATGATGATTGGTGCTATGAAACAAAAATAGATGTTAGGAAGGAATTAGTACTGGTGTAAAGGTGGATCAGTTATGGTTTCTTATAGGTGAGGCTCCATTAAAATAATGACATTTGAGCAAAGACTAATGAAGTGAGGGAATGAAGCATTCAGATAACCAGAGAAAAATATTCCAGGGAAAACAAATGCCACAAAGGTTGTAGAACTGAAGAGTTCTGGTACTCAACACCAAAGAGGCCAGTAGAGGAAGGACAGTGGCAGGACACAGGCCAGGCAGGTGTCAGGGAGCCAGCACAAGAGCTGATGGCAGGACAGGTAAGGTGCTGAGTTTTTCCTCCACTGGACATGGGCCTTGTAGGGTTCTGAGGTGAGCACAGTGGGGTCTCACTGACCCTTAGAATCAGTCTAGCTACAGGGGAATGAGGGTGGAAGCAAGAGTACAGCTTGGAGACTCATGCCATAGTCAAGGTGGCTTATACCAAAGGGGTAGATATGGTGAGAAGAATTTGGATTTTGATACATATAAAGGAAGAGGCAACAGGATTTCCTGATAGATTGTGTGGGAGGGGTGTATAAAAGAGTGAATTCAATATTAAAACTATGATTAAATGCTAACATGATTTATTTCTGTAACATACATGTGGCAGCACTCAATAATTGCAAATAAATGCCTTTCAGAAGCTCATACACTTAGAAATGAAGCATGGCACAGATTTATGAAAGTTAAATGGTAAGAGGTTTGTGTGTGTGTGTGTGTGTGTGTGTGTGTGATATCTTCATAAGTTTGTGAGCTCTTTAAAGATCTTTATTTACTACACACACTTTTGAAAAGGTGCTTGCTGAAGGCCAATGATAGTCTCATATTTCAGTAGTGCTGAAGCAATTAGATCACTTCATGTAGTGGATGAATGGTCAGGCTCTGTTGGAAGACTGATGTATTCCAACCCTAATTTCATCACTTATTTGCTATGAGATCTTAAACAAGTTTCTTAGCTCTTTATTTCCCATCTTCTTACCTGTAAAATGGTAGTAGTATTTCATAGTATTTACCTTGGGATTAAATGAACTAATAAATATAAACTGCTTAGAATAATGCAATACCCAGGTATGGTTTACCAAGCCTAAAAAATGTGTTCATGAAAAGTTAATTAAAAGAAAAATTTACTTTTGGAATGATTTCCTCCCACCTATACCTTAACCACTCATGTCCAAACTCTGTCAAGGTACATGGTTAATAAATGTACATATTCAGGTCCCATAGTAAGCCTTGCTCTCTTGTTGTTGGTTAAAAAAGTCACAGAGAACTGCATTTTGATCAGTCTGATTGCCTACCTCTCCAGAGGTGACTGTGAAGGCTGGTCAGCAACCTTTCTGGGTAAATTTGATTGACAGACTGACAAACAACATTTGAATATCTAACACATAAAAAGATCAGTGTTTTCTTATTATTTTTTAGCTGAAAATGTTGAATGTATGAAAATGAGAAAAATAATTTTCAGGATAGATATGACTTTTCTAGTACATAAAAGCAAGGAGATCGCATCAAGGAGAGAATATTATTTTTTTTGCCCCAATACAGGAAATTACTATTTTCCCTCCATGTTTATATTTTGATACCTAATATCACACTTCTTCTACTTCTTTTTTTCTTTTGTGTGCTTGTTGTTCCTTTTATCCCTCTTACTATCTGAGTCTTACTTGGCCTTCCAATCCAGGAAGGAGCAGCACATTGCTCGTATGGAACTCACGCAGGCCTCTTTAGTGTCGGAGGGGGTTTGAAGAGCAGTTTAATTCTGCTTGGTACTTCAGTGAGGCACTCAGGTTCTGTTTGAGCTCAGTATTCCTGATCCCATTCTATACATCCTAGATGGCTGTGCAGACAGAGGCTGTCAATGAATAAAAGGTAAATATTGAACAGGGAAGCCCTTTTGATTAACTTTGTGGATCATTATTTGAAAGTAGCATACAGTCAGAATAACTCCATCACTCATGATCATAGCATCTGGCATGGGGGTCAGAACATTGGGCTGTGGTTTGGAAAGCTGAGGTTGCATTCTGTACCTGGGTCTGTATTGTGCAGTGCTGAACTAGCTTGGCTATGCAGTGAGCAAAATGGTGACTCTTTAGCCCAGTACAAATGCAAAATACTTAAGATGGTTAAGCACAAAGAATGCTCAAGAGGGACTTTGTGCTGTGTAGGTATAAATATAAATATATTAAAGCATGTTTATGATCAATTTTTGAAGTATATAACAGTATGGAGGCTCTTACCTTTACCCAGGTTAAGAAATTACTTTCTAATATGTAATAGAGGCAGTTATGGCAGGCTGGGAATGTTTTTCCAGTCTTCCTAGTGCACGTTTGAAGGAGCTAATTTTGGCCTATCCATTTTCCTAGATTTAGTGTATATCATCTAGTGGACACAACTTACCCATATAACATTTGCTGGGAAGGTTGGTTCATACTTGATTTGTTGTTAAGTGTTTCTTATCCAGCTATTGAACCTCATGATAAATTAGTGCTTTATCACCATTAGGAACATCATCATCATCATCATCATCATCATCATCAATTAATATAGTGAATATATGCAAAATAATCGACATGGAGAGTAAAAAGACATTGATGGGATTACATAGACAAGAACAGTTTTCTGCTTTTAAGCAGTGTTTGTAGATCAACACTTACATGGTCCTAAAATGACACAGATAAACCGTGATTAAGCTGTTTGTGTATTTTCAGTAGATGCTGACGTCAATGGTTAAATAAGCAATTCTAAAATGTTTTCGTAACCTAAATATTCTAGTTGAATATTTTATTCAACTAAATCTTTTAGTTGGGCTTTTAGTTGTATTCACTATAGAAATAATATTCAGAATTAAGATCATTAAAACAACCAGCACTGAAAATATACCTCTGTCAAACTCACATTCTAGAGCAATGAGTAGAAGGTAGGCATTTTATGAGATTTTAAATATGTAATTACAACATTTTAAATTTGATTAATTAGATGGATTAATGCTATCGTTGGTTTTTAGCATGTATGAACCACAAAAGTGATAAAATCTATATATGGTATGTTGGATGGAGTTTTAATTGTATGTGTAAATGCATATAACCCAGTTAAAATATCAGCTCCAAAATAAAAAATAAATTTTCCTGAAAATTATTTTAATAAAAAATACTCATAAATGCTAATTAGAGCTATAAATTCCATCACATTTCGAAAGAAGAGCTTCTCTGTCTTTTTAAAATAAAATTTTCGCTTTTGAAAATGAATGATGTCAAATCTTCTTCTTTAATTGTAATATTCTAGATTAATGAATGAGAATAATCTCCTCCTCCCCCAAAAGGAAAGTATTTAAAATTCATTTTAAATTTCTTTTAAAAAATAACCTCAACTGGATAAGTGTCAGTCACAAAGGAAGGTGTTAGAAATCACTGTATTACATTTTGAAATTTAGATAAACCTATAATTTGAACATGAAAATTATGATAAATTGAAAATGTAATTTACCAAAGGTGATGTTTTCTTTATAATAGAAGTGAACTGACAGCTCATGCTGCTTACAGAGCAGGGTGGGCTCCTGCGCTTGCCTCCTTCCCTAAGGACCAAGGATCTAATTTGGATTAGTTTCCAAGTGAACATGTGTTAGTTGGACTCATCCTAACCCTGAATAGATACTTCACCTCACCACAAAGCTAGAGCATAATTCGACACAAATCTTTGGAACTGAAATAGCGGGGGGTGCTGTGAGTGAGGCTGGAATTGGCATAGCTGTGTGGGAACTTGTTCACTCAGCCTGGTGGCGAGCAGACCCAGTACTTTCCGGCCTTTGGTTTCCTTGAAATTATAGGTAATGAAGTCAATGTTCATTCTCTCTTTCTGGAAAAGAATCTTGGTATCAGTATCATTTTGCGTAGTCTTAGTTGTGACTTACATGTTAATTCATATTTTATTAATAAGATAAATATATTAATTTTTAAAAAGTTTCCTAATAATTTCCACAACGTAAAAAGGTATTTTATGTTATTATGTTTATATTCTAACAGGAAAGAGAAAAAATTAGACAACATTATGTAAGTAATGGTGACACCATTGCTGTCTTTTATTATTCCATTTTAGTCACTGGACAGTGTGGTAATGCTTTATTTGGGAAAAATGGAATATACTGGGGGAGGATGTGATTGATAATTTTAAAAGTTACTTGGCTTCATCCAGGAACAAATATTTATTTACCAAGGAAATAATTATCATATGTTTGTTTAAAGCTTTAGGTATCCCAAATCTCAAGGAAGTTGCAGGCCTGCAGGGGAAGTAACACATATAATAATTTATGGATTAACTATTTAGTGAATGCCTAATAAATACCAGGCATGGTTCCAGGCTTATATGTTCAGTTGTGAACAAGACCTCTGGAGTTCCTGTAGCATGGAGGTAAATATTCAAATGAGTAGAATGGACAATATGCAGATACATATTGATATTTTAGGTATGGGATGAAGTAAATTAAGTCAGGGCAAGGGGACAAAGTATGGCAAGTGCTTTTGATATAAGACAGGACATGTGAAATGCCTTAAGAATGGCTTAAGTCTCATGGTTCTGTATAACCCAGAGGGACAAAATCATTTATAGTTGTGGGAAATTTAGGAACTCTTCTTGAAGAAGATGGAGTTTGAAGCTGAATTTATTTTGAGACAAAGTCTCAATAAGTAGCTAAGTCATCCAGGTTAGGCTTGAACTTGTGATTGTCTGGTCTCAGCCTCCCTGAGTGCTGAGATTATAGGCATGTGCAACAATACCTGACTACAAGCCATGCTTGTACATGAGAAATGGAAGATGGAAGCAAGAGTCTCTCTACAGCTTGAAGAAAGTGGTGAGGCTGATGAGCCTTTGAAGAAGACAGGAATTTCGATTTGCCATTTTATATAGTTACAGTATGCTGAAGTGTTTGAGTTATAAAGAACTATGGATATGTAAGATTTCTATAGCGTTTGTGCATAGAGAGAGAGGCTGATTAATGGTTGTGTGATAATTTTGAAGTAAGAAGATTGTATAAAATTTATATCTCCACAACTATGGATTATTTTGAGATTTATTTAAGGGATATTATGTGAATATGAGGTGGAATAGAGAGATCATGTCATCTGACTGATGAAAAATGATTTGTAGACTTGAAAGTTTGAGAGCCACTGCTCTAGGCCCCATATGCTAGGTGTACTTTACATGATTGCTTACATTCTTCAGAAAGATTAGACGAGAAAAACAGTTTTTAAAAGTGTATTTTTTGACAGAGGACCAAAGAGAACTCATGCGATGGTGAACATCCTTGGGCTTGAACAGACAGCTGAAAATGCTTCCCAAGATGGATGAATTATTATAATGTGGCCAACAGTTCACTCATATCTTACTTTATAAGGAATAAATCCATGTTAATGTTATAGGAAAAGTACGTAGGCTAGTGATCATCACATAGATGACCTTCAGCTCCTGGTTCATTGCTTCCTGTGTGTTGCGGTGCCAATCAGACATCACATGAACATGTTCTGGGAGATGGTACAGGAATGACATGTCATTTTTTAAAGATAGAGCACTGTATGAGAGCTACGTAGACAGGTTTGCTAATGATTGAACCAACTCGTGCAATTAGTATTCATTTTTTGACAACACCATACCCAGGGGAGGTTTTCTGTACAAATTTCGTGATCTATTTATGAACTTTAAGATTCACAAAAGTATAACTTCATTCCTACTTCCATCTACAAAACAGAGGGATGAAAAATATCTCTAATCATCATTTCCTTAGAACTTGCAGTTGAAATACAGTATATATTTTTTCTGTCTCAATACACAAGCTTTACATGAGTGATGGTTCATTGTATGGGAAATAGATTTTCAGTTTTTAAATCATTAGAGTACTTTGATCATTGGGACATCAGAATTCCAGGGCTAACCCAGCTTTTATAGGAACCCTAACTTAAAATATTTTAAGGTTGTGTAAGACTCATGCTTATTTCACTTAGTCTTATAATTAATATCTGTGGATTTTTTTTTGCTGTGGTTCATTCAAAAATATTTATTGGTAGGTGCTATAGGGGAATAACAAAAGATGATGCACACAGATCCTGCCCATAAGAAACTTATACTCTAAAAGGGGAGATAGAACACTTAGGTGGAATACACAGTCAAGCCTACATTTGGAGTGAGATGAATATAATAGAGTGTATAAAATAAGCTGGAGTATGAAGAAGTAATGTGAAACTGAGAAGCTGCTCAAATTACCTTGGTGAGGAAGAAAGAGATGTGCAAGACGGTTAAAGGAAGATGACAGACTTCGCTGGAAATTGGATGTAAGGAGCAACAAAAAGGGAAGCAGGTGACTGAACTTGTCACATGGGTGACATTAGGAACTGAAAGAGCAATGGAAGCAACAGATTTGTGAAAACAAATGAAAATTACTCTGCATAAAAGCAAAGTGTTTGGGATATGCTAGATACATTCAGAAAGAAAGGGCTAATTATCCAGACCAGCATGAAAGAACCTAAGAACAACCAATGGGTTTGTCCTCTTGTGGCTCACCTCCTAAAAATTCCCAACAGTCCTCCAATGAAATGTCACAATGCCTAAAATATATTGAATTCAAGACCTTCTACAGGCATGCTTCCCTTGTGAGAATATAAACAGAAAATTACATTGCTATTCAACTCTGCTACCATATAGGGACTCCAAGATAAGTAAATTTATCTTCTGGTAAAATACAGGAATTAACCCCGCAGTTGTTGTCCTGTAGGAACTTACAGTCTAACAAAGCAGTAAAACAGATAATATAATTCTAACTCTAGATTTAAGGGGTAATTTATGAAGTATGAAAAAAGTATAGAGTGCTCCAGGAACACATAGCTTAAATTATGAAGGTCAGGACAGAACCTCAAACAGGAGGAGCAAAATAGAAGTAGATGAAAATGAAATTGTCTTCACTTCAAATTCTGAACACATCAGTCCTCAAGAGAGATTCCCTATTCCTGTTGTAAGTCTTTTCTTAAGGGAAGAGATAGCTCTTGTAGTGGATCTAGAAAAAAATGACTTGGATGTCAAAGAGATTTGGAAGCAGGATGCAGATGCAAGCATATCTTCAAGAAAGAGAAGGCACTTGAAGCTATGGAATCAGCAAGGGCAGGCTTAGTGAGGACCATCAGTAGTTGAGTATGCTGGAGCATCATTTCTATGAAGAACAAGAGAAATTTGTGGAAAGGAATATTTCCACCTGGATGCATATATGTGCTTCCAGGCACTAAAAATTATATATGCTTAAGACCAAATAGCTACCCTCTATGGGCTTACAGTTATACAAGGTGAAAGAGCACCACAATGTACAGAACATAAAATGCTGCTGTATTTAAGAGAAAATTATAACTGAAGTTTAGCTGTTAAAACATCAGGATACCCAGTAGGCTTCTGAGAGATAGTAGTAAACCCATCCCTGAGCGGAGCACAAGTTAATGGCCTTAGATGACAAATGTTGGTAGGGCTGGACATTAAGACAGTTCTAAGAAAATAGAGAAAACTTAGGAATGGAAATGGAATATAGAGTGAACTGGATAAACATTAAAATGTTATGTCTTCTCTTCTCTCCCCATATCTTTACCTTTAGCAGCTCTGGTCTTGGTAGAGGGAAACCAGACTGCTGGTCCCTGAAGATTCTCCATATTTCTTCTATAAGAAGATCTGGGACTCTGAGCCAATCATATATAGTATCTCTTGTAAAAGAAGATGTTATACAAATCACCTCTTAATCCCTTCAGTGTTAACAATCTATGACTAAAAAATTTTAGGAATCCTTCCTGCTCATTGCGGCAATAATCAGAAAGGGAAGGAAAGCTTTAAGGAAATATTCTGATTTTTCTCAAAAATATAATTTTTCCATATAAATTACAAACAATTCCTATTTCTCAGCCAAATTATACATCCACCACAATCTCCTTTGAAATCTAACATGAATTTACTTTTGAAACATTCTATAATCTACTTGAGTTAATGTGCACCAAATGTTAAGGTGGGTAGGAGGGGGAAGTCTTCTTCTACCCTATATTCTTATATTTGCTTCTTCATATGTTTTTATTTAAAAGGACAAAATCGGTGTATATATAATCTTCATAACAAAAATTTAAATTATAAAGAGATCCGAAGGAGGTTGACTGTTATCAGCAATCTTTAATCTTAGATTGTCATTTTAAAACATTTTAGTTTCTTTGATAATGCATGTTTTATTTTTCATTTCATATGTATTATTGTAAATTTTTTGTGAGCTTTGTTTCTAAAGTGTGTCTTATGTATGCTACCTCTTCTCTCAATTTAGCTCATGAAAGTGACCAAAGTATCATTCCTTCTCAGTCCTGTGATTGAGCTTGTCATGATGTCTTGGTTCACACAGCAGTCATCTGCAATATGCTGGAGTTCACTTGATAGCTGCTTCTCTTAGTAAACAGAAACACTTAGAAAAATACATCCTTTACGGTAAATATTAGATGAATGAGCTGGCAAAAGAGGAAGAACTTATAAATCAACTTCTGTGTAATATTTAAGGGAGGCAAAGATATAAAGAATGCTAATAATTACTTTAGAATTTAGTAAATCTTTATCAAACTGTGTTTTCAAAGTCCATGAACATACACATTTTTAGTTAAAACATTTTCAGGTTTAGTTTGATATTTTGTTAATTTGTAGGCTCAGATTGAATTGAATCAAAATTAAACTTAATTTAAAAATCATTCCCAATTCTGTAATAATCAAAATTGGCTTTTAAGATTGTTAGCCAATGAAACTGTCCCACAAATTTTGTAAACATGCATTTTTACATTTTCCACAAGCATTTGTAACCAGTCTCGAGACACCATTAAGAAGAAAACCCAATTGTGTTTTTTCTATCATGACTTCTTCCTCAGTCCTTTCAAAAAATTTGAAAAACAAGCGTCTTAAGTTTTTTGTAATTAGACAATTTATAATGATGAAAAGTTTATGAGAAAAAAATAAGATCTCAAGCCCAATGGAAATAAAAATTGCAGAGTTGCTTAGAGCATTGCATGGGCAATTCTGTGTTGGAAGCTACAGAGCCTCTTGTGGAAAAATCACTGGGAGCCCTGCAGCGGTGTGTGTGTGTGTGTGTGAGTGTGTGATACTTGCCCATAGATGCCATGTTACCAGTTCCATAAAGAAGAGTATAGACTTCCTGTTAGTTGATAAATGGAGATTCAAATCATTTACTAGTTTATTTTATGGTATTTGTTCACAGTATTTACCTTTGTAAATTGACTCACCATAATCCTCTCATTTCTAGAAGACATATAGATAATGTGGTACTTATGTAAAGGCTTACATGTCACTGAACAGAGCAGCAAGATTATATTAATATAGACTTTGGGACATTTGTGTTCCCATAGGGTACAGAGTATAGCTGATATGACATGACTTGCCTTCAACAGTTGTTTTAACAAGATATCCTTCATATACAATATTACTGAGCTGAAAGGCATAACTGAGTAATGTTAGCAGGAACCACTGTTGGCAAAATTCTTGACTTTCATCCTTATCTGATTAGTCCAAAGCAATGTATTACAAGAAAGTATTTTCAACTGAATATATATGATAGAATATTTGTTTCTTTTAAGTGTTTATAATTTCACAAGAGCTATTTTTGGAATATGAGATTTTTATTCTACTTAAGCTTTTCTGTTTTCATTGCAAATATATAGACAAATATCCAGGACTTTGGATGTCTGATACAAAGAGGCAAGATTCTATATATTCATGTAATAACTGTTGAACACCTATTAAGCACCAGTGTTCTAGGCTTTGGGGATAGAATAGTGGATAAAACAGGCAAAGATGTGGTCCATTGTGGGGTTTATATGCCCGTGTGGTAGTAGCAGACAATATGCAAATGGGCCACTGATAGAAAACATAAGAAGGTGGTAAGGGCTGTGAACATAATAAGAAACAGGAAGCAGACAGGGAGATCTAGAGGGGGGATTGGGTTTGCAGTTTTAAATGAGTGGCCAGAAAAGGCCTTGATGAAAGTATGCCCATGAACAAATTTCTGATGCTGGAGTGAGCTTATGTGGGTATTGTTGAGGGACATTTGGGACTCTGTTAGTCCCTGTCAGCCTCCTGTATTGTCAGTGCTCTTGCTCTCCAGGGGAGCTTGCTCCTGTTCCTTGTATTTAAAATTTCCATCTAATACCTTATGGTCTATTTCATATTGTTCCAGTTTGTGGGGGGGAAATATACTCTATAGAGAACTGAGCTCATTGGATGAAAAATGCTGTTAATTTTTTGTAAAGAAACCATAAAATCAGGCTTCCATAAATAATCTAAAGTGTACTTTATCAAGAATTTTTTTGGTAAATGTTTAAAAGTGTAAAAGAAAGTATTTCCACTCTAAAAATGATATTCTTACTCATTTACTAATTAGCACTTTTCTTCCACTTAGCACTTTTCAGGACCTGATTTAATTACAGTTTATAGCACCTTAAACAGTGTTTTAAAATGAAACAGTGTTGCTTTGCTCAAAACATTGCAGTAAGTTTTTTTTTGCCCCCATTGGCTTCAGTGTATATGAAATGAATAGTTTATTTTTACAGTCAGAATCCTCATTAAAAATTCATATAGTTCTGTTACTTGCATGAAGGAGCTATGTCAAATCAGAGATATATTATGGACACTTGCTTTGCAATCCCCAGCATAGAGTTAACTGAGTAATATGCAGATAGTTTTGTTTTGAATCTAAGCTTAAATAAAATGAAAGAAGCATGAATTCTCCTATTTTTTCTAAGTTTGGAGACTGCATTTCAGTTGGCTCCCAAAATATTGAAAAAAGTTCTCTTCCAGAGAGGTGCCTACATTGCCTTATATGGCAGTAAAGTAATCAATTTAGAGCATTTGGTAATGTGAGCACAAGTGTCTTACTGAAAAACAAAATGAACAAAACAAAATAAAAAAAAAACCCTGAGAATGATACATGTCCCAAAACACTAGAAAGTGAGGTTTAGATTAATAGAGAGCAAAAGTGAGGTTTAGATAAAGGGAGAGCCAAATAGGATTTTACCAGAACATTTGTTGATGTACTATTCATTGTATTTATATTTAAGGTGGGAGAGAGGAAATTCTTGGATGGCAAACTACTTCTTAGCATTATTTCTTTCCTGAAAAAATTCACATAGAAAGAGTGGGAAAAGTTTTTCTGTCACAAGAGTTCCTTTAGTATCACTTTTTTTTTTTTGTTCTTTAAACCAATAAAATTTTAGAAAATTAAATTATTTTAGAATAACAGTTTATCTTATGGAGCTAATATGAAAAATTAATTTGGAATCACTTAACCCAGTATTTCCAGTAACTTATGTGAGACCTCTGAAATTACATTCTTGAATATAAAGGAGTAACTGCTATTTTACAGGTATTGTTTGCCTTCTTTTCGAGTCTCAAAGCCTAGTTTGCTTGTGCTAGAGTTGTGAATGCATATTTGGAAACACAGGTGATGTGGTAGATTGCTGACTTCTGTGCACACTGTGGGGTTATTTTCAGCACTGCCCTTCATTGAGGGCAGAAGTAGTTACACAGAAAACACTTTCCTTTGATTACCTACCATTTCTTTTCCTCCTTCTAAAGCACCCCCTTTCTCTCTTTCTGTGTCACACACCCACCCATCATTTATACATATTTCCGAGGTTTGCTACCTTGAATTCTTGCTTGAATTGTACTTCCCCCCACACTAGATATTCAGGTACTAAATTCTTACTGTGTGCTTCTCAGCATTGTCAGGCAGTAAAAGTTTGTAAAAATTGAAAAACATGATTCTCATGCACTAGAAAGTTATGCGAATGTTGCTGGTGGAAAGGCTTAGGTTCAGCATTTTTGAACTGGGAACAACTCAGTCTGATGATTTTCACTTAGGTGAATAACATAAGACCCAGATATATAAAGTAGTTGAGATGATTTTTTTACTTAGATGAGTAAAGTAAGACTGAAATATATAAAAGAGTTGAGAAATAAGCAGTAGCAGGTAAGGAAACACTTGTACAATGAAGCTCCAGAATGAATTTTCTCACCAGTAAGAACAAGGCATTTCAGAGAAGAGTGAAATGAAAGGACACTAGAAATAATCTCTGGAAGAAAATAAAAGTTGAGCTCAACTAGAAGCTTTGGGACCTGGGCCAAACATTTGAGATGAGAAAGCCACAGGATCAAAACTTTGAGGCAGTACTGGTTACATTCTCAGATAAACTTGTGAGATCTGGAAGAGGTTGCAAGCAGGGAGCCCAAGAGAGGCTGTAGTACTGCTGTAGTTCTGTCTGCTGCTGAGCCACGCCCTGGCCCTGCTCCAGTCTTTACAGCTTGCTTCTTCTGTTTACACTTTACTTTGGTAAAAATGCTTAACAGTTGCTTAACAAAGATGGTGTTATCCTTTCTCCTTTACCTGCTTTCCCTGTCTGAATACTATATCCCAGAGTGTTTTTCATAAGCTGTTAATAAGTACCATTTGAAAAAATGGATTAGGTGGTTTGGTAAACACTGGGTTAAATCCCCAATGAGATTCTCTACCAGTAATTTACATGGCTAATGAGCTAGTATACTCTGGGAGATTACTGGAGGGAGACTGTGCCTGCCCTGTAGCATTTCCCCACAATACCTTTGTCACAGAACTCTGCTATCTTTAAAACTTTACACCAAGGGGCTAGTGTTCCTTGGAACATACTGTAAATAGCAGGTGAGAGATCACTACTCTCATTTTAGAATTTGGAAAATAAAAACACAAATCAGTCTTTATAGACCTGCAGAACTGTAGTATCTACCTGGTTAAGGGAGAGGAAAACAGGCCAACATTTTCCCCCTCAGCTTATTCTCAAATACTGTACTTTTATGTGAGCCCATCAGCTGCCAAACAGGAAGAGCTGTTCCAACTCTAATTTTAGCTTGACACCTTGCATTGCTGTAGCAGTGGTTTGCACATACTGCACTGAAATTATTTTGTGTAAATAGAGACTTTTCTTACTTTGCCAAGTGAGAAAGATCCTTCACCATCCACTCCCTAGCCTTGTAGCCCATTTGCATAGCCTCTGCACATTAAAGATGAACTCTCCAAACATTTAGATCCCCTGCTTTAATTTTTTAGCATTTAAACTGGATCAAAATCAAACATTTCTCCTATTCAGGATTAATGTAACTGATCTCTCTCTCTCATATATATATATAAAATGAATATATATGTATATTCATTATATATATATTCATTCTTTATTCACCAGAGCTGGACAGCCCTCACTGCCTAGTCTGAGCAAATGGGAGCCCCTTCACAGCTCTGAGTGTTCATGAATCAATTTGTATCGAACCACTTTGTATGACAATCCTTGGGGCACACGTGTGTATTTTGGGTTATTTTGGTGCTAGCAAAATGCAATGCTCTAGAGGGCAAACTAACATTGTTACCTTAGGCTGATTCATAGGTCTTTTTCCTGGACAGCTGAACTTGCAATGATTTCTCTTTAAAGATTTATTAAAAGATCAATTGTCCCCAATGATTGGTCATGCCAATGAGAAGTAAGTACTGTTAAAGCATCCATGGAATGAATTGTGTTATAAAGAGAGGTGGTACTCAGTGAATAGTGTTGATTGACTGGCCCAAAGAGAGTCAAGGTAAGCCCAATGAGAATTGGGACATAAGCCTAATTGAAAAGTTTAAAATGGATTCTCATTTTTGTTCCTTGAAATAATCACACTTATGAACAAACCTTGATCTGTTTGCCATAAAAACACACGAGGCTTAGTTAAATAAGGAAAGACCCACTGAAGGAACAAAAGGCTGAAGTTGGTTAAAAAAAAGTTTCATGTTTCTGAAATTTTTGATTTATAAGAATTTTCCAGACCCTGTCCAGCTTAAGTGTGAATCTTTTTTTTTTTGGTCACTCTCTGTTTTAGTATATTCTTCCACTTTTATTTTACTTGTTGATGTGATTATCTTTTCTTTAACTTTCTCTTAGGGCTGGAATGCATTATATTTATCAAAATTGTACTATATAAAATTTAGCCCTAGACCTCAGACAAGGAGTTGATTAAGAACCAACTTTTAGGATGGTTGGCATAAGAGTGGTTAGAATCACTAGTTTAGGGGCTGATGCAAGTTTAGAATCTCAGCTCTAGCTGGGGATTTAGCTCAGTGGTTTCGCTGCCTGCTGCACAAGCGCAAGGTCCCGAGTTTGATCCCCAGTTCCAAAAAAAAAAAAACACCAAACAAACAGAATCTCAGCTCTGCCACTTGTTGCCTTAAATCTCAGCCTGTTTTCTCAAGTAATAATGCCTGCCTTATTAGAGTGTTCTGAGGTTTTAATGCCAAGTTGTATTTATATTTATACAAAATATGATTTCTAATACTCTGTGAATTGATTTATGATTATCTAAAGTGATGTTACCTTCACTTTTTGATAGCTGAAAGAGAAAAAGATGAACTGTTTATGCAGTCACATGAGAGTAGAGATAATGAAAATGTGGCCATTAGAGTTAGGGGCCCAAATCACTAAGGTTCCACCTCAATCTTACTAAAAGTAGTAGTTACTTTGGCAACCAAGAAATACTAACTTAGATAAGAAGAATGATAAGAAGATGAGAATCTGAAACCTTTTAAGTTCTGAAACCTCTGTCTTTTCCCAGTTGGCTTGACATGTCATATTTTAAAATTGAAGAATGGTACTTAGGGAGGAGGGGTGACGGGGCTCTTTTATTTCTGGAGGAAATAGCATAGGAATAAGGAGTGCAGACTGCAGTTCCATCAAACTTTATGCTTGTTCTCAGGGTACTCTCAAAAGAGAAATTTGAGGATTTGATGTTTCTATTACCATAGGACAGGTATTTTCTCAGATATTAGAAGCTTTAGTAAAGTATAAAGAATGAGGTCTTGATGTAGTCACATCACTAAAAATAAAAAGTTCATTTATTTCCAAATATGATACAGAAATGTCTTTAGTCTTCATTATACCAACCACATTGAGTTTTTCTTACTCTTACTAATAACTTGTGGCTATACAAAATCATAGTGTATGTAACTCAAAGTTATCAAATATTTTTGATCTCTATATCAAATATTTTTATATCTCTATTGAATATTTTTGTTTCTATATTAAATGCAGATTGGAGGGCTAGTCATGTGAACTTATGAGTGTCATAGGAATTTCTCTGAAGTCAGTCCAAAGGAAGGTATGCATCTGAATGTTAAGCAAATCTAGAACAAGAAGTTCTCAGTTTAGGAATGGCTTATATTCTATAAGTTAGGAAGTTAGTGACTTGGGATTCTAAAATAATTTTCTCACAAAACAATATAATAGGTGGAAGATAAGCTGTCACAGTTACTTTTCTCTCATTTCTGAGACAAAATACCTGACACCCAAAGTTATAGGAGGAAAGGTTTATTTGGCTCACAGTTTATAGAGCTTTCATTCCATAATTGGCTGTCTCCAAGGCAGAGTGGCTTGGAGAGGGGCATCACAGGGGAGAACCACTTCTTGGCAAGTAGAAGACAGCAAAAGCAAGCAAGGGATGACCACAGGTCTTTTCAGTACCTTATATCTTATCCAGATAACTCCTATATCTTATGGACTCACACCCTTAATCCTAGTGCCTTTGATTCTAGCATTGCACCATGAATCAATTCCAGTATCACACACTTTAGATCCAACCACTTCTAAAAAAAGCCCCATCTATGACCACATGAGGCTTTGGGAGGGCATCTAGACACAAGCCATAACATAAGCTAGCCCATTAAAACAAAACAGATTATTTGAAACTCCCCAGACTTGGAATCTCTCTCAGGAAGTAAGTTCTAAGAAACTAAGCCTTGGAATATGCAAATGAGTATGGTGTTCTAAGAAAGAAGGGAGACCCTTGAGGTTACTTTGAGTTAGGGGATGGCCAGGCTTGTTCAATTGAATATGAAAATATAGAAGAATATTAAGTACCAAACTACCTTCCCTCCTGTGGGATAATGTCTAGTAAACAGATGGTGCTGGAGGACATAGTAGTTACTCTTTGGGAATATCCACACCTGTACAGTACTGGGAAAACAAAGCAGCTCTCTTAATGTGGTGTCTTTGGCACTATCGGGATGTGTCGGTAATAGCAAAGCTAAATGTTGTCCACACTCAGGAGTGATTTGTAGTTCTTCTGCTCTTAATTCTTCTACAGCTTTCTTAGTACATATGTGGAAAGTAAATGCACATGAATATGAAAATTATCCTTTGCCACCTTCTCCCTGACATGCTGCTTAGGTATCAACTCCTTTGAGCTATGTCTGTTTCATTGTATGTAATTCTTATATTCCATTTTTTAGTGATGAAGAAAGAGGATGACAATATATTATTATTTGAAATTGAAAAAATTATTTTTACACAAATGCTTTCAGTTATTAACATGATATCTTCACTCACTTATAGTCTACTTAGCTTGTTTGGTTTAAAATGAGATATGTGAAATGTGCTGTCCTAGAAGAGGCTATGAGGAGGAGAAAAATAAGAAATTCCTTATTCCAAATCAGCTGATTATGCTATAAAGGCCTCTTAACCCTCAAAACATGATAACATCCTTCAAAATGGAAAGATTCATTGGTCATTCTTATGAGACTCACTGGAGTGTTTATTTGCCCATTTACATGGGAAAATCTATTCTCTCTTCCCATAGAATGATTCATCCATATGGCCTCAGTGGGCTAGTCTTGTGAATAAACCAAAAGGTTTGTGGATCGTCGATGCAGGCAGAGTCCCTTTTGTTTCCTTGCAGATTTGTACAATAGCAGCTAAACTCTTAAAATATTAAGCATTCATTTTTCTTGTGAAAAGACATTTTATGTTAATATTGTTTCATTTTTTAATAGAGAAAAATACAGCCACCAACAGTGGTATGTGAAAAGACATTTTGAACTGAATTCATTATCTCTTATTTTAGATTTATGTTGGAGTATTATTACGATAGAAAGTATTGTAGTTACTTTCATGTGAGTTAAAACTCGGCTGTAACAATTCATTGACTAAATATTATGATGGTAGTCAACTTTCAGTTGGAAGTGTTAATTATTCACCTCATAGTGCACTCGTAAAATAGATTTACCAACAGTCTCTTAGGAGTAGAAAGTATATTGTCTCTTGGCATATTTTACAAACATGCTTTCCCACACACCCCGTACAAGGTTATTATACTTTCTCTTCTGTGACACATGGAAGACTGTAGATGCTCACACAAGATTGGATATGTCATTCCATGATAAAAATGATGTATGCTTTCCTTCAACTTAGTGAGCATTGGAGGCTTTAGGTGCTTGTATAGGTTAAAAAAATCTTGATTAAGCAATTAATATTTTTGCACATTTATATACATATACATTATGTTTTGATTTAATGGTTATTTTCTTTATGTTCTTGTAATAATTAAAACTCAAAACTATTTTCAAATGTTATATATTATTTGTTTTATAACAGCAGTTTTATAGGGGGAATATTTATATATATAACATAGTATATAGCATATACTATATTTTACTTATAAAAGATATTTTAGGGGAATAGGGGAATATTTAGGATGACTGTCTTACTTACTTTTTCTCTTGTTGCTGAGACAAAATACCTAACATTCCAAAGGGTTTATTTAGCTCATAGTGTTTAGAGGTTTCAGTGCATAACTGGCTGGCTCCAGGGAAGAGTGGCATATGGCAGAGTGGCGTAACAGAGGAGAAACAGTTCGTGGTGTCCACACAGTAGCAACAGCAACAAGGGACAGCTACAGCTATTTCTATCCCTTATATCTTACGCAGACTACTTAGGGCAGGTAGCACTTACACCCTTAATCCTAGTGCCCTTGAGCCTAGCATTACACCATGAATCAATCACACTGTAGTTTCAGCCACCCCAGAAAACCCCCATTTATGACTGCTTGAAGCTTTGTGGGGACATCTAGACACAAGTCATAATGGTGACTATTTTAAAATATATATTTTATTTATATAAGATATTATTTGTTTTGCAAGCAGTTTTACTGTGGGGGTATTTGAGGTGGCTTCCATTCCAATATTTCAGAGATAGTTTTGAATTTCTCATATTGGAATGGGGACAGGGCTGTAGTTTTATTTTTCTCACAATAGTAATGCTGCAGTTAGATTAGGTTTATGCTAGAGGCAAAGCTACGTATTTTATTTCCAACTTGTTCACTAAATTTTTCCATCCTTTTCTTAACTCTCACACATATTTTTTTCATGGAATTTCATTATTTAGGTGCTACTTCCCAGTTACTCAGAAAATCCTGCTAGACTAATATCATCTTTCATTTGTTAATACTAGATAATAAGAGTGATCCTTCTTATTTTAGTTCATTGTTGTTTTCTATAGTAACCTCAAAAAAAGGTTATTTTTGGATAAATTTTCAAAATTTTCCTCATGAAGTTTTAAAATGACAAGATTCTAAATTCAACAATAAATGATTATTACCTGATTAAAAAGCTTTTATTTTTTGCTTTTGGGTCTTTATTTCACTCAATGGATATAATATACTTTTATTTTGTGTGTTTAGCTTTTAAGCAGCTTCCCCTTTGATTACAACTCATGCTATCATGTCTGAAATCTGCTTTTTCATGTGGTCTATGTATCTATCTTTGTTTTCTTCCCTTTTATGAGTATTACTATTTTTCTAGTTTTTGTTTCTTTCTTTCTTTTTTTTTTTTGGTACTGGGGATCAAACTCGGGACCTTGTGCTTGTGTGGCAGGCGCTGGAACCACTGAGCTAAATCCCTGGCCTTGTTTCTTTGTTTTTGATATAGCTATCTTCCTTTTGTATGTCGGTTTAATTTGTAATTCATTTATTGTTTTGTCTTGTAAGTCTGCACAGTTCCAACAGTTACAATGGAGCTGTCTTGTTTTTTTATGCCTAAATGACATAAACTAGGTTCAATGCTGTGAAGCTGAGGGCTCTCCATAGCATATGGAGATTACTAGGCCATTGGATGTGGGTGTAGATACGATTTATCCCACAAGCGCAGGTAGGGCAATAGCAGCTGGTATAGTTTCTGTAGGGTCAGTGTATAAGCATATTTTGTATGTTCCTAGACTAATATTGTCTCATTGTCCTAATACTGTTAGTTATTGTAATGGCTACTTAAGATCAGGATTTGGTAATTTCTGTGGGACCTTCTTGTTTTTAAGAGGATCATGATATACTTAGGGTGTTTGTCACTGAATTAGGGTTTCCCTGAGTTATAATTTCAGTTGTAAAGAAAGAAGGGACAGAATTTAAAAGGTCAATAAGAAATGAAAAGCAAATATCATGTTGTCAAACACAATCCCTTAAAATCAGAGATCTAGATGTATAAGTCATTTTACCACTTTGTACCAAGTACCCTTTATTCTGTCTTAAAGTGAATTTTAATATTTGACCTTAGATGATTTCTTATCATTTTCTTCCAACCCTATTTAATGAAATATAACCTTCTCATCTCTTCTCCTAGCCTACCATATAACCTCTCCAATTGGCATGGCCTAGAGAATATAAGCCTCCATCTGGGATTATTCTAAGAGTTAGAGATATTATAAAGAAGGTTTTTCACATATTTTAATTCTGCTTATCTTCTATGCATTGCACAAGATTTACCTGAAAATAAAGCCCCAGGGATGGGGCCAGGGCCTCAATTTTAGTTGCTTTACTGCAGTGAGATCTAGGTACAGACTGGGGACAAAGCCAAGTATTTTCAATTTCAATTTCAATAAGAGAGGCAAAAACATTAAGAATGGCCTGAGCACATGGATAAAATATTACATATAATTCCCTTCCATTAAAAAATATATACTTTAAAATTAGAAACTTCAAGTCTATCATTTCTCCCAGAATTAAATTAAGCTAAATATTATGTATTGTGTTAATTTTATTAGGGTATTTGTTTTCTGAGAATATTATTAAAAAGTAGGGGACAAAGAAGATAATGACTTCTATACAAATGACCACATTAATGCCAAAAGGTAGCAAGTACCCACCTCACTGCACTACAATTTAAAAAATAGATTTATGTTCATCCAAATGATTAATTGGAAATTCATTCATATTGGCTGTTTAAACTTAGTCTTGGAAGTAGTCATTTTTAAAAAATTAATTTTATTGGTACATTTTAGGTATAAAATATAGTGACATTTATCATTGGGAATTTGCACCTTTACATACTCTATCTTGGTTCTTATTTTTTCCCCATTCCCCTGCCCTCCCTTCCACCCCTCCGCCCCTCCCTATTTACAAAGACTTTGTTTCCATTTTTTTCATTTTCTCTTATTAATTCCATTCCCTTCTTTCCTTTCCCCTACCCCTCCCACTTTCCCTTTCCCTTTGCCCCTTTTCTTCCTATTTCACATTATCTATTTTACCTTTTAGTCTTTATTTACACTTTCAGTTTCTCACACCAGAGAAACTTTGGTATTTATACATATGTGTCCTATTTCACTTAAGAGTATTGCCTCAATGTGCATCCATTTAGCTACAAATGATTCTAATTTCTAGTTCCTTATGACTGAGTAGAACTCCATTTTATAGAAAAACCACATCATCTTTATCCAGTCTCTAGTTGATGGGCGATTGGGCTGTTTCCAAGTTTTATCTATCACAAACTGTGCTGCTATGAACATGAGTGCACATATATCATTGTGGTATGATTCTTGGAAGTAGTCATTTTTAAATGAGGTAAACATAGAAGGCAGCAGCACTATACTATTAATGCTAGTAATGATTCACAGAGAAATGTAACTTTAATTATTCAAGTATTGAATGATTGAGTACACATAAATGGGCCCTTCAAGCAAAGGGTTAAGCATTTCATCGAATAGAAAGTGAAATTCCAGAAATTTTGTGTTTGAAGTGTGTCATTGTAATGAAAACTTAGCCTATCAACATAGATCAGGTTTCTTGGCAGTAAGAACATATAATGAACCCCCAGTATACTCACCAACCAAAGTAAGGAATGTGTTTATATTCATAGTTGTCTCCATCCTTCAATGAAGCTTATAACGACCTTAGAAAATGCCTCAGCTCTAGGCAGCCAACAGTGTCTAACAACAGTGAACACTTCCACAGTTGAACATGGTCTGTATTCTCTAGAATGTGGTTTCAGGGAAAAAAGGACCTAAATGGGAGATAATTAGTGCACTTTAACAAATGACCCCTAGATCCCAAAGCTAGGCAACATCCTCACAAATCACAGTTTGGGGGAAGAAAAATTATCAATTTGGTTTCATGTATCTATACAACTTATACCTAAGGTTGAAAAGTATTCAATGTCAATATGGAGCCAACTATATGGAAAAGAAATTATGGTTAGGTAGGAATTTAAATAGATGCAGCCAGGTTTTTCATTAGTCAGTTTAAAATCATTAAACTCTTTTATGTACAGTAAACCAGTATTTTAATGATCTCTATATTACTAGTTACAAATGTAACCTTATTTGAGATCCAGTGATGGACATTAAAAGGCATAATTGCTACCTTCAAATAGAATTAGGAATGTACAGATTTACTGCAACTACTATTCTATATTTGAAAGCAAAATGACTTTTCTTTAATTACTCTAATTTTTAACTTTTATGTTATGATGTGTAGTCTTGTTTTTGTTCTTCAATAGATGCTTTTCTGATAGCTTTAATGGATATTGTTCATATTATTCACACAGATTTTAGAAATAGTGGGTAGGTAGCATTGTTGAGTTATTTTTATTTCAAGATGGCAGAAAACTAGTTAATGTAAGCATTGGGACATTTAATAAGTGACAGCAGAATTCCAGATGACCATTAAAGTGTGTTTAACATATTAATAGTCTAACATTGTAATCCTTGAGCTCTAAATTATTTTGAAGTTGATGGCTATGCAGTGTGTCCCTTACCTGTAGTGGCTGAAAGGTAGGAGTGGAGTGTGTGTGTGTGTGTGTGTGTGTGTGTGTGTGTGTGTGTGGTGTCTGAGTTTTTAAGGACATGATCTGCATTTAATCTGGGGAAATTAATTCCCTAAGCTTCTGGCAGGCAGCATGTACTTGTTAATTATTCAGGTGGATGACAAATGCAGAGCAGAGGTTCTCGCAAAGACAAAGTTTGTATGATGCATGTTTAGTAACTGATAGGCCTGACATTCCATGGTGTCTTATTCAGGGATAATCCTAATAAGCTGCCTGGTGAGATGAACGCCTTTCTTCCTGTCCTCTGTAGAGAAAACAGAGATCTGTAAAAAGTTCATTATGACAGTAAATCCTGTACTCCATGGTATTTTTGGTGAAAAGGTATCTTGTCCAGATGAATAACAACACAAGATGCTGGTGTGATATTGAGTGAGCCTAAAGCAAATAAAGCCTTACACTAAGGCCTGGGTATTGTCTGTTTTCTGGTGTGACAGCGATTCCAGCTTAATTTTGTGAATCCAGTGTACATGAAGTATAGACCTTTATATTAAATCTGTAGCCTACCATAGACAGTGCTGTGGTTCTGATTTTTCTAGTGGTAAGGAAACTTTCCCTGTCCCGCAGCTAACGTAATGTGGTTAGGGTTAGGAAGCTTTCACACATCCCTACACCAATACATTTTATTAGAATAGAAAGATTTACCATGGGAACCCTGTCACATCTTTTTGAAAGAAACTTTTCATATCTTTTTCTCAAAAGTTACCCCCACCTATTTTTTTCCTTTGCTAAATAAACTATGCAAATAATTGATTACCCTGGCTAGAAAATACTAGAAAGTCTTGCTTGGCTAATTTAGTCGTCATGACTTAACACTTGTGGTTTACTTGTCCCTTTCTTAAATGCTCAAACTTGATTGATACACTACACACATCATAATTTAAACCAATTCAGTTTCAAAACTCTTAAACTAGTTTTTAGACACTAAAGAAAGGTAATATGTTTAATGAGAACTGTAAATGGGTTTAGTACTGAACTGTGAATCAATAACCCATGGTTATCACTAGTCAAAATCGTTACCTTATGCAAGTCATTTAGTGTTTCTGGGCCTCAGTTCCCTCTTAGGGGTAGTGACAGGATTCAAGTAAATATGTACCCTAAATTTATGTGATTAAATTTCTTTCTTCTGGTCGTGTGGCATTATGAACTCATGTCCATAGTCTGAGAGTCCTAAACACTTTATGAGATTATAAATTCTCTCAGTTTCTGCCAGTGTGTGGAACAGAATGTTTATAGTCACCTTCCATGATGGCCATTCATGACCTTGTAGTCACCTCAGCAGCTTCTCCAAGTTTAGCTCTTCTACTTGTTATCTTAGTGTTGATTCACTACATTTTAAATGTCATTTTGGTCCTGGACCTCTGCTACCACTTGTTTAATGTACCAGCACTTATATTAACAACTTTTATGACAGTCCGAAACAAAAATGGTGAAATATTTATATAACAAGCACCTTAATGAAGGAATCAGGCACTACCTCTATGTTGCACAATACTCTTGTGGCCCCTTCAAGTAATTTTACTTTCTACCCCAGGAGTAATTCTCCTAATATTGCAGATGTGTATTTTCTATTATTTTCTGTATTCATCACTTTCCTGTTACTGGGACAAAATATCCAAAACTCATGATGTAAAGGAGAAGTGGTTTATTTGACTCATGGCTTAGGAGTTTCAGTCTATTTGGTTCCATGGCAAAAACATCATGGCAGAGGACCTGGCAGAGGAGTACAGCTCACCTCATGGCAGCCAGGAAGCAGAGAGAGAAGGAAGGAGGCAAGGATAAGAATTTAAACTATCATATCATACTTCCACTGACCCTTTGCTGACCAGGCCCTATCTGAGATACATGAGACTTTTGGGGAACATCTGAGACCTAAACCCTAACAATCATTATGCTGCAAGACATTTGCTTTTTTATGGCAAGAGTAACTCTGTTTCCTAACATTGTAGTTTTTATTTATTATTGAACTCCATATAAATTTTATAGTATGTATTCTTTCATATTTGACATTTTTGCTTAATGTTTTATTTGTGAGACTTAGCCAGGTGTTCATATATTATTGTTTGTTCATTTTCATTGCTGTGTAGTGTTTGATTTTGAGAATTAACAATTCTTTATTTTACTATTGGTGAGCATCTAGCTGTTTCTAATTGTACAGATATGAATGTAGATGTATGTGTCTCTTTGGTAACATATGTACTTATTTCTGCTGTGCATATGTGTAGATCTATAAGCTGTTCAGTCATGGGGTATGCATATGATTATGTGTTGTAGGTAACGTCAGTTTTCCAAAGTGGTTGTATCAATCACCAATATATGAAAATCCCAGTTTTTCCTTCTGTTAACACTTATTTTCTGCCTTTCAATTTTAGTCATTCTGATGGATATGTATTGCATAGTGATTTTAATTTCTGATATCCTAATGGTCAGTGAATTAAACACACTTTGTAATGCTTAGTGGCCATTTGATGTCAGTTTTTTAAAGTTTTTCATGTGCTTTGCCCAGTTTTTAAAATTGAATCGTCTGCTTTTGTATTATTTCTAGGAGTTCCTTATTTATTTCAGGTACAATCTCTTTATATTCATGATATACAAATATCTCCTCCATATGTTTCCTTTTCACTCTTAATTTATAGATAAAAAGAAACTTTAAAATATAGTATAATTTATATTTGTCTCACATAGAAATATTTGTGTCCTGATTAAAAAATATTTGCCAACTCCACTGTCATGAAGATGTTTACACATATTTTCCTTGAAAATCTTTTAGATGTACAA
This sequence comes from Heterocephalus glaber, assembly GCF_053883595.1. Taxonomy (NCBI): domain Eukaryota; kingdom Metazoa; phylum Chordata; class Mammalia; order Rodentia; family Bathyergidae; genus Heterocephalus; species Heterocephalus glaber. The sequence continues at coordinate 14,072,938 of NW_028258403.1, forward strand.
CTCATTTGGAATTAATTTTTGTGTATGGCATTAGGTCAAGGTCCATTTGGATATCTAAATAATCCAGTGTCAGTTATTGAGTAGCTGTTATCTTGCCCTAACAGCCTTATAGTATTCCCTTTATCATAAATTATAGTATACTATAATAAATTATAGTATTCCCTTTATCATAAATTAAATTTTGATATATGTGGCACCAATACCAATTTTAATTTTAGCATTTTATAGAAACTATTTTAACATTTAATACAGGACTGTGAAGAGTCCAAGTATAAATGACAGACATTTGAATGATCTAAAGATGATGTTGATGACATTGATGAATACACTAGGTATCTGTGTTGTGCTAGTCTCTACTAGCAGTCTACCTAATTAGTTATTTCAGTAGTCAAAATAGCCTTTTTTAGAAAACTGAGACCCTGAGAAATCAGAGCACTATTATGTAGGCGAAATTGTATTCTAACAAAAGTCTAATCTGAAGGCTGTGTGTGTAATAGCTGTGAATTAATCCAAGTATGTTAGCAAAGGCCGAGTCTATATAGTCTAAACTTTATCCATTGTATTCTCTTTTTTTTTGGTACCAGGGATTGAACTGAGGACCTTGCACTTGCGAGGAAGTGGGTGGCAGCAACACTGAGCTAACCCCCTGGCCCATTCCATTTAATTCTTAAAACAAGAAGCAAGAAAATAAAACTCGTGTATCAAAATAACCTTTTCCTATGAAATGTAACTTGGTGCAGTCAAGTTAAGACACTTGCGGCCAGTTTAGAAGTAAAGTCAGTGAGGCTGTGTAAATTTACAACAGTCTTCCTTTTTCCTTAAGAGTGATGGCATGTAAATTGTCAGAGACCAAAACCAGCTGTCAAGTTTCTATGCTGCACAAGGTGCCTAGGTAAGGGGCTCTTGGGAATTAAATTCAGTCCATGCTCCCATAGCCAAACATTGCATCCCTGAGCTCAGTCTGCCTCGTGAAGGGACCTTGGGGGACTTTCCCAAATCCACGCAAAAGCCCAGATAGGTAAGGTCAAGTGTATCTCTTCACAGATCCTGAAACGCTATCAGGGACAGAAGAGGGTGCTCTGAGAAGGGTGTCTGACAATCTAACCACTTCTGAGCAGACTGCATGTGCTGCTTGGCAGGTGTGCCAGGACACCTCTACTGCTTCGTCCCACTGTGGCTCTGCTCAGCTTTAGCAAGACTGTCAGTATAAATAAGTATTGTAATATGTACAATGTTTTAGTACCATAATTAATTTGATATTAAATTTGAGAACATGGATTCTTAAAAATCTCAGGTAAAGTGTGAACATCTTCATAGGTATTATCACCTTTGCAAATTGCAAGATTTGATGTATATCCTAGGGGGCTCAGGGACTAGGGAATCCTTTGCATGGATCCTGTGTACCCTAGGCTCAGAATCTTTGCTTTGAAGTTCTACATTACATATAATAGAGGAAAACCATAGTTTGTGGAGAAATGGCACTAGGAAATGGAAATAGTTGAATATGCTTTATATAAAAGAAATTCTCTTTAAAGGGGATTACTAGGAATTAGATAACTAAAGAGTATTTATAATAACTCAATATCTTTTAAAAATAGAGAAAAACAATGCATTGTGAATCATAATTTTAAAATAAAAGCCAACATGTTTCTCAAGAATATAAGTCATAGACAAAAAGGACTCTGTCTTACAAAGAAGAAACAAACAGGTAAAAGCATCCAACTTTCTCTTCAATGAACCAAAATAAACTAGTAGTATAAATGAAACAACTTAGCTATATATTAAAATACTTTTGAAACAGTGGAATGGAAACAGTATATATGTCCATGAATAAAGATATTTGAAGAAGACAACTATGATACTAGATCCATAAAGTTATACAAGATGTTCAGAAATGAATCCAGTAGATAGTTGGGTATCTGTAGGGAAGGGCAAAATGTGAATAACCGTTATCTAGAATTATGTACTTATTTATGCATCTACCTAACAAATAACCAATTTTACACCATTTTAGTAAAGGTGGAAAATAAAAACCTTAGCAGGCCAGTAGTGGCTATGCTCTCAGATTCTTATATTTGCAACACTGTGGTCTGGATTGGGAGAAGGGTAAAGCAATGATTACATTTCTAAAATTTAAGAGTTACACATCTAGAATTTGTTTTGAGTATCCCTGACATGAAAATCTGAAATCCAAAATGCTCAGAAATCTGAAAATTTTTTGCATACCAAAGGAGTGAAAGCTATGTAAATATTCCAAAATTCAAAAACTTTCAAAATTTGAAATACCTCTGGCACCAATTTTGGATAATGGATAGTCAACTTGTATTTTTTTGTCCTTTATAGAAAAACAATGAACAGGTTTTGATTTATGAATATCCTACTAAGGATTTTTAATTATTTCGAGGCAAGTACATGTAGTTCCACAAATTATAGAATTAACATGATTTACTTCTTTGTCCCTGTGAAATGTCTGGGGTGATCAATACTTTTAGCTCTAATTGGGTTTATATTTCTTGGCTTAAGAGAGAGGTTATTTTATTTTCAAGCAACCTCCATCCAGATACTTTTTGATTAGGTGAATCTAAACATTCTGAATTTTGGCTAATAGGAATATGAAATTTAGTATGCTGGATATTAGGATACAAATTTGCGATAGAAGGATTTTTCTCAGACCTATTAACATATTGAACCTTTTGCTTGAAAAACTCCAGTCATGATTGCATTGTTAAGTCATAATTTTATATAGCAGAAAAGAAGCATTCTGAGTTGAGCTGTGTAATTGATACCTAGTGAGTCATTTCTCAAGGTAGTTGGTACTTCATTGTCTCTGTTGCTTTATGCAAAAAGAAAAACCCACTTACGTATTTTGTAGCTACATTTATATTACAAGGGGTAAATACAACTTTTGATAAACTGATACGTATTTTTCTCATTGAGTTATTAATAAACAGATTTTTGTTTCTCACTTTAATTTTTGTTTTTCACTTACAGAAAATCTTCACTAATATGAATTATCTCTGAATGATTTGTCAGTCTGAATTAGTAAAAGACCTGGAACATAAACTAATTTTAGTACATATTTTGCTGTCGTGTAAGTTTTACAGTATAAGCTGTTAGGGTGATTTTAATAAATATGGGAATTATTTTTAGTTACATTAAACAGTGAGCTAAAATTCTGGCTTCTGGTTACATTGTGCTTCTGCTGTTGGTTACAAATAGGTACTTCAAAAGCACTGAAATAACAGTTTGTTATGAAGAAAGAGAAGTTAAAAATCTTTATCTTTACTGGAAACATTAGCCATGGCAATTAGACAAGAGAAAGAAATAAAAGGAATAAAGATAGGAAATGAAGAAGTCAAATTGTCATTATTTGCAGATGACATGATACTCTATATAGAAGGCCCCAAGAACTCCACCAAAAGTCTTCTAGACTTAATAACCAAATTCAGTAAAGTAGCTGGTCACAAGGTCAACACACAAAAATCAATAGATTTCCTCACAAATGACAGACTCACTGAGAGAGAAATAGGGCAAATAATTCCTTTCACAATAGCATCCAAATAACTGAAATACCTAGGAATCAACCTAACGAAAGAAATCAAAGACCTCTTCTCTGAAAACTATGGCACTCTGAAAAGAGAGATTGAAGATGATATCAGAAAATGGACAGACATCCCCTGCTCCTGGGTAGGAAGGATTAATATAGTGAAAATGGCCATACTTCCAAAACTGCTATATAGATTTAATGCAATTCCAATTGAGATCCCAGCAGCATACTTCACGGACCTTGAGAAAACAATCCAAAAATTCATTTGGAAGAAGAAGAGACTCAGAATAGCAAAAGCAATTCTAGGTAACAGAGACATGGCAAGGGGTATCACAATCCCCAACCTGCAACTCTACTACAAACCTACTGTGATAAAAACAGCATGGTACTGGCAAAGAAACAGACCTGAGGACCAGTGGAACAGATTAGAAGATGCAGAAACAACGCCAGACACACTCAGCCATCTCATCTTCGATAAAGGAGCCAAACACCCTCACTGGAGGAAAGATAGCCTCTTTAATAAATGGTGCTGGATAAATTGGGCTTCAACTTGCCAAAGATTAAAACTAGACCTATATCTCTCACCATGCACTAAACTAAAATCAAAATGGATTAAAGATCTAAATATTAAAATAGAAACTCTGAACCAGTTGGAACAGAGGTTAGGTAGAACCCTTGAAGACATCAGTGTAGGAAAAGATTTTATGAACAAAACCTCAGTTTCCCATGAACTAGCACAAACAATCAACAAGTGGGATCTCTTCTTATTAAAAAGCTTCTGCACAGCAAGAGAAACCACCAGCAATGTGAAGAGACGACCCACAATGTGGGAAAAAATCTTCACCTGCTCTTCCTCAGACAAAGGTCTACTATCTCGAATCTATAAAGAACTTAAAAAGATCAGACCTCCCAAATTTAAAGACCCAATCCGAAAATGGGCATCTGAAATGAACAGACATTTCTCAGATAAAGAAGTAGAAGTAGCAAATAAATACATGAAACAGTGTTCAACATCACTGGTCATTCAAGAGATGCAAATGAAAACAATGCTGAGATTCCACTTCACTCCAGAAAGAATGGCTGCTATCATGAAATCAACCAATAACAAATACTGGCAGAGCTGTGGGGAAAGAGGAACCCTGCTCCACTGCTGGTGGGAGTGTAGACTGGTGCAACCACTGTGGAAATCTGTATGGAGATACCTTAAAGAACTAGGACTGGAAGAACCATTTGACCCCACTATTCCACTGCTGGGCATCTTCCCCAAAGAATTAAAAGAATCATACCACAGTGATATATGTTTGCCCATGTTCATAGCAGCACAGTTTGTGATAGCTAAAACTTGGAAACAGCCCCGATGCCCATCAACTGGAGACTGGATAAAGAAAATGTGGTTTTTTACTAAAATGGAGTACTACTCAGCCATAAAATATGAGAAATTAGAGACATTTATAGCTAAGTGGAGGCATATTGAGGCAATACTCTTAAGTGAAATAAATAGGACACACATGAATAAATTCCTAATAGTGTCTCTGGTGTGAGAAACTGAAAGTGTAAATAAGGACTAAAATGTATAATAGGTAATGTGAAATAGGAAGAAAAGGGGCAAAGGGGAAGGAAGTGGGAGGGGTAGGGGAAAGGATAGAAGGGAATGGGATTAATATGAGAAAATGGAAAAATAAGAACAAAATCTTTGTAAATAGGACTGGAGGGGTTGAAGGGAGGGCTGGGCAAGGGTGAAAAAATAAGAACCAAGAGAGACTATGTAAAGGTGCAAATTTCCAATGATGAATGTCATTATGTTTTATACCTAAAATGTACCAATGATTAGAATGAATAATCGATAATGCAAAATAGGAAGAAAAGGCCCAAAGGGGTAGGGGTAGTGGGAGGGGCAGGGGAAAGGAAAGAAGGGAAAGGAAAAATGATAAGAAATGGAGAAAATGGAAATAAAGTCTTTGTAAATAGGGAAGGGTGGAGGGGGTGAAGGGAGGGCTAGGAATGGGAAAAAAAATAAGAACCAAGATGCATTATGTAAAGGTACAATTCCCAATGAGAAATGTAATTGTGTTGTATACCTACAATATACCAATAAAAGAATTTAATAAAGTGCAAAAAAAATCTTTATGTTTAAAAAAATCTTTATCTTTAAAAATACATAATTTAGAAAGAGTACTGATATATTGTAAACACAATGTGTTCAGAGGGGCAACACAAGAAAAACAATAACTTCGAGTAGTAAAACTGAATAGAAAAGGAGGTCCAGGCTTTGCTTATAGTATATGTAGCAGTTTAAAAGTATATTTAAAGTTTTAAAAATTGTATTTTTAAACCTGTGTGTGCTGTTGGAAATGATATTCTTAAAGTAATTGCCTCATTAGAGGAAGACAGATGATAACTAATCAGATACAGAATGCGTATTGCTAGTTGAGCCTGTTGACCCTCTTAGTGGAAGATGTATCTAAAATTAGAGTTAGAGTTACATTATGGGATCTGGGCCAACACTGTTCTCTCCTATAGCTTACATTATTATGTTGAATATGCCCTGATTTATGTTACTGCCCTAGTTCTCTCTGCCGAGTTTCAGAGATACACATCCAACATCTTTGTTGTTGAATGTTAACAATCACTGCACTCTTCATTTCTGAACTTATCTCTTTAGCTTCTTGTGAAACCGTATTCTTTCTTCTCTGTATGGTACCACTATTCTTCTAGTTTGCAAGCATAAACTGAGGCATCATTCATGACCTTATCCGTCCCCATTTCCTCTCATTCCCGCATTCAGTATTCAGTATCACTACATTCTGTGTTACTGTTCTCTAAATTGTTCTCAAACCTACCCAGATCTCCATTCCCACTATCATACCCAGATTGGGGCACTATCACCTCTGGCCTAAATAATTTCTTAATGGTTTTTGCTTTTTCCGGTCTTTCCCTCTTCCCTTAGTCTGTTCTCTGTATGATCCTCTGCCACTGATACTTTATTGTGGATGGTTTATGAGGTTACTTCCTATGGTAACAATAAGCAAAAACAAGATAAGGATTGAACATAGTACACAAGTACTGGTTAGTTTTGGAGTAGCAAATGAGGGAGAAGGTAGGAAGACTAGGAGCAAGCCTACCTTGTTATATAGAACCATATACAATGGTGGTGAAGACTTTGGACTCATCAGAAGATCTGGGTCAGAATTATAGCCCTGCTTGTTATGTAGCTGTCATATCTTGGCTTAATCTGTAGAACCTTTACTTAACTAATCTATATGCTATAGATAAAAATAGTAACTAATTTATATACATATGCTTAGACAATCCAAATAAACTTGTGAAGCACTTGACATATAGTATGTATCCAACATGTGATAGCAGGTTTTAAAATTTCTATTGGGGTACATCTAGAAAGGAGTAAGTTAAAAATAGCGACATGAGGCTCTTGGGTAGCCAAATAGGAAGGACACTAGCATACAATGAAGCTATTGTTACTGCCACAGCTAGGGATGGCAATGGAAGAGAATAGAAAGAAGACCCTGAAGGTGGAGGAGAGGTATGCCTAAGATGGACTGTGACCTACACCAAAACAAAGAAAACTTACTTCAGTTATGTGGAGGTTTCTGGTTCTACCTCAAAAATCTTATTTACTAAAGTTAATGCTTAGCTTCTTTAATTTTTAAAAATTATATAAACGCAAGCTTTTCTGCTTGGCAAATTGTTCTCTTTCAGTGTTGGGGCAAGAGTGTCATAAATTTGAGCCCAATCTGGGATTTTTGCTATTTAGCAAGATCCCATCTAAAAGAGGGGGAGGGAGGGAAGGGGGAGGTGGGGGAGAGAGAGAAAACAAATAGGGGGGTATCATTAAGTACCAACACTTGGTAAGAGCACCAGAGATGTTCCATTCTTGCCTATGTCAAGATCTCACCTAAAAACTGAAGAGCAAAGCCCTTCTATTGTGCCACACTATGCCATTCCATATATGATTTCTGGCTTACTTAATGGTGTTATTGCTGAATTGGATTCATTCTACATGTTTAGGCTCTCATAGGCTTTGGTATTCTTGGGGTTAAAAGGTGCTAAATACCTTTTATACTACAGAAATAGCATCCTTGAAGATATAGCCAAAGAGCAATTGGCAAGATTTATTTGCACTGTGAAATTTTAATTGCCTCAGCTCCAGACTTTCCAGTTTTATTTTGAGGTCGGTGCCTCTCAGTCATGGAGGAGCAGCCCTTGAATTCTGCTGTGACTGGGTAGTGACCAAGGAAGGGGGCAAAACTTCAGCTGGAGCCAAGCTCCAGCATGTCTGGCAAAAACAGGGATGGCTTTGTCCTGGGAATGAAAATGATTGTGATATGCAGATTTCTTTTAAGAGTGGCTATACCTTCACACTCATTGAGGGCAGAGTTGCAGCTAGAGCAGTACTGGGTAGATGACTTCTGTATAGCAGAAAGGAAGTAGGAGCATATAATTAAACAAAACAAAACCCTTCAAAATTTAAATATGTTGCTGAGAAGAAATTGTGTTTACATTTAAAACTTTATGACAGTTGCCTTCAATCAGAAATATAAAGGGGGAAAGGGAAAACTGCAGAAAGGAGAAACAGATCTACTTGGCTATCACCTAAACTGTAGACTGTGACTGTATGAAGAACATGGCATCTCCATGTAGAGTAAGTTCATTTCTATCAGTAACAGAAAGACCTGGCTTTAGCAGTTTTCTATTTAAAAAGGTCTTTAAGCATCAAGTAGTGTTGAGCATTGCAGTATGACTTTAGTATCTTCCAAAAATTTATGTGTTGTGCTGTAGTGTTTTTAAGAAGTTCTATTCCTGCTTCCTTTCCTTCCTTCCTTGCTTTTCTACTTCAAAGGATGATTCCAATTCAGTTCATATGGCTAATGTTATTGCATTCATGCTTAATCTTATTTGAGAATCCTCTTCAATCACATTGTAGTGAGTTGTGTGAATTTTATGAACATTTCTTCTGTGGATCTTTTTAGTTTCAAAAGCTACTGAGCATTTTATTTTATTTTTTTATTTTTTTTCCCATTAAGTTTATTGGTACATTTTCGGTATAAAATACAGTTACATTCATCATTGGGATCTTGTACCTTTACATGAGTATCTTAGTTCTTATTTTTTTCCCCTTCCCTTGCCCTCCCTTCACCCCCTCCACCCTTCCCTATTTGCAAAGACCTTGTTTCCATTTTTATTCCTCTTCTCATATTTTTTCCTTTCCCTTTTTCCCTTCCCCTACCCCTCCCAATTCCCCTGGTCTTTTATATCTTTTCTTCCTGTTACACAATATCAGTTATACATTTTTTAAATTACAGTATTAAGATCTAGTAGACATTACCACAGATTTTACAGAATTTAAAAGGATATAGAAAGCATATTACAAAAATCTTTTTTGAAATAAATTTGACAACTTCTAAGAAGTACCTTGGAAGACAAATTAATGAAACTAACTCTGGAGGAAATATAAAATCTGAATAGCACCTATTAAAGAAAGTATATTCCTAGCTTGAAAACCTACCTATATGACAACAGCAGGCTCATATACATTTTAACTGATAAATTATATCAAACAATTAAAGCAGAAAAAAGAAGGAACACTTCTCCCCTCATTTTAGGAACTCAACATTGTGCTAATCCTAAAACTGGGTAAAGATAATAGAAGAAAAAAGTATGAACATAGATAGAAATTTGTTTAACAAAACAAACTATTGGAAGTCAGATCTGGCAGGATGTAGAAAGTGGTTTTGTTATAGGGATGGCAGTGTTTGTTCAGCATTGGAAGATCCACCCCCAAAAGTCATCATTTTAACAGAGGAAAGGAAAAACCCATATGATCCTGTCACTAGTTGGAGAAACAGTATTGGACTAAATTCTACAGCTGTTCATGGTAAAAGCTATCAGGAGCCTAGAAGTAGAACAGAACCTTCTCAACAGATTAAAGACATGTACTCCATACTTCCAGCGAGAATGCCTTATATAAATGGAGAAGCTACAATGCTTTCTCCTTAATGTGGGGAACAAGGGCAGATATGCTTACTCTTTATCTGTCCATTAAACTTTGAAACCGAGTCCCCACCAAAATAGTCTGGCAATAAAATGACACAACTAGGATAGGATTGGCAGGGCAGAAGCAAAATCTTTATATGTAGATGAAATGATCATCTACAGAGAAAATACTAAGAAATCCCTGGGAGCCCCTAGAACTTGTACTTGAATTTAGCAGGATTAGAAAACACAAGATATATATAAAAATTCAGGTCTGTGTACACTTGCTATAAATGAAGAATTGGATATTGAAATTTAATAGTTATGTAGGAGTACAAAGGACCTAGAAAAGTTAAAAACAAAAACAGTGTTGGAAGATGTTTAGTACCTAATTTTAAGACTTCTTCTAAAGCTATAGTAATCAAGGCAGTGTTGGTGTAAGGAAAGACATATAGATCATTTGAATAAAACAGAGAATCTAGAAATAGAACCACACATATATGGTCCACTGAGTTTTGAAAGATTATTTAACATTAGCATTTTATAGAATATAAACTCGATTCAAGAGCTGAGGAAAAGATAGTGTTTTCAGCAAATGGCACTAGAACACCTGGTATCCGTATATAAAATATTAACCTCAAGCCTTTTTTTCCATACATGAAAATAACTTGAAGGGATCTATGAACCTAAATAAAAAAGCCTAAAAGTATAAAACTTTAAGAAGAAATTATAAAGGAAAGTATGAATTCAGGGTAGGCAAGAACTACCTAGGATACAAAAACATGATGTATAAAAGAAAAAAATTGATAAATGAGATTCCATCAAAATTTAGAACTTTAAATGACATCATTAAAATGAAAAGTAGTCCTTAAACAGACCATATTTACAATACATATAACCTATGAGCAGAATATATAAAGAATTCTTAGAGCTCATTAATAGACAACCCAATTAAAATGTAGATGTAAGAAGATGATAAATAGCCAGTATAGCACAAGGAATGGTGTGCAATTCTAGAATCAGAAAGATACTAATCAGTACAATAATAAGATTGAATTATACACTCATTAGGGAGATGAAGTTAAAAGTTTTAAAAGCCTTGTCATGACTTTTTCTTTTTGTTGGATTCTCCCTCTTTGTGTTTAATTTGTCACGACCAATGGATTCATTCTGCTGGGTTTCCTGGGGTTGTGATCCTCATTGTCTTTTCCTAGGTATTGTCCAAAATCTTTTGCAGTGCCGGTTTGGTATTCGTGAAGTTCCTGAGGTGCTCTTTATCATGAAAGCATCTTATTTCTCCATCCATTTTGAAAGAAAGTTTTGCAGGGTACATCATTCTGGGTTGGAGGCTGTTTTCCTTTAGGGCTTGAAATACATCACTCCAAGCTCTTCTTGCCTTGAGGGTTTGCATTGAGAAGTCTGCTGTGATTCTGATGGGCTTTCTTTTGTATGTGATTTGTTTCTTTTCTCTCACTGCTTGTAGAATTTTATTTTTCTGTTGGATTTCTGGAATCCTAACTATTATATGGCTATGTGTAGATTTTTTTTGATTAAGGCTAGCTGGAATCCTATATGCCTCCCTTATCTGTATGTCAAGTTCTTTTCCCCTCCTTGGGAAGTTTTCTGCTATCACTTCTGTGAAGAGCTTTTTGATGTCATCTGCACTCTCTCCTCTTTCTTCATTGACCTCAATCAGTCTTATGTTACTCTTCTTTGCATCATCTAGCAGCTGCTGGATTGATTTCTCGTGTTCCCTTACAATTTTAAAGCAGTTTTTCTTTTCCTGGTCACTAATTGCAATCTTATCTTCTATATGTGAAATTCTATCCTCACATTGATTCATTCTGCTGCACAGACTTTCGATGGAGTTTTTAATCTCTTGGAAATCTGTTTGTATCTGTTTTATGGATTCCATTTGTTTCCTATGTTGGGATTCCATCATGTTCCTCAGATCCTCTATTTTTTTTATCTGTGTCCTCTCTAGATTTATTAATCATGTCTTGCACCATGAGCAAAATCTTTGCTGTTATCTGAGTAATTATTTCTGATTTCTTTTTTCCCAGATCCTCTTTTGTTGCCAATTCAGAGAGTCCAGGTGGTTGAATATCAGATTGTTCCATCTCGTTTCCCTTTAGGGTTGCTGTAGGTGATCCAGAAGTCTGTTTTTGAGGCTTGTTTACGTGTCTTCTCATTTCCACAGGAGGCGGTGCTTCTGGCGCCCACATAGCTCACCTTCTCTGCCCTAGGAGCTTGGGATGGCAGCAGGGGAGCTTCCTTCCAGGTTCTGGGACTGGCTCAGCTTCTCTGCCCTAGGAGCTTGGGATGGTAGTGGGGGAGCTTCCTTCCGGGTGCTGGGACTGGCTCACCTTCTCTGCCCTAGGAGCCTGGGATGGCAGCGGGGGAGCTTCCTTCTGGGAGCTGGTACCGGCTGACCTTCTCTGCCCTAGGAGCCTGGGATGAAGGCGGGGAGACTACTGAGCATTTTAGTGTAACCATCTTACATTTAGAGAACATATGAAATAAAATTGATTTAGCCAGAGGCCAGAATGGAACTGTAGTGACTCTTGTGCCCATACTGATACAGTATTGGATGCTAGTTGGACAAACATGAGAACATTTAGATTTTGATTCCAAAAGGAAGCAGTGCATGGCCATAAGCCACATTAAGTTAATTAGGTGCAATTGCTACATGACACAGTTAATATGGTGACAGAAATAAACTCTTTAGTGACTCAGTTCTAGTGGCATCAATTTTAACCAGTTTATCAGACAGTTGGATATATTCTGTACTTGAGATGGCTTTAAAACAATATGCCCATTTTCATGTTTATTTTGAGTTTCCAGGTATAGTTCAGTTTATGAAGAAGCAGCTACCTATTCACTGAGCATATCAGCACAGATAATGGGGGCTGAGTCTGTTAGTGCTGCATAAGGATGATTTTATTAGGCAACTTATGAATGTAGGAGTGCATCTAGTAGAAGGTTTATGATGTGGGAAGATATCTAATATAACTTGGAGGAGGAGGAGGAAGTTTTTGTGTGTGTATGTGTTTTATTTGCTTTAGTAATCTGTGTATTTGTGCAAGAGATATAAAGGTTAAAAATCACCAATCATAACATCATACAAATTGGATTATAGTCATGTTCATTAAATCCTGAGATAAAATTGTAGTTATTTATGCAAACAATCACATTAAACATACAACCAAGTGACACTTCTATCTGTCACTTAATATATTTCTTCCAAGGAGCATTAAATTTCATTATCTTTGAAAAGCCTGAAGTGTGGCCCTTTTACTCCATTTTAAAGATGAGAAAACTTAGTGAGAAATAGAGCATGGAACTACCATGATGGTGCTGTTCACACAATGTTGCTTTTCTTCATCTTGCCAGAAAGCAACATGTATAGTTCTGAATTTATATTCATGTGCCAATCTGTCTCCCTAGTTACTAATTTGTTATTTCTACCTGTATTTTTCTAAATCTTTAAATTAGTTGACATGGGCTGCTAAGGTACAGCAAAAACTACTCCTTATTATAATGACTCACACAATGTTAGATAAACAGAGAAAACAGGACCAGGCAAGAAGTCATATTCATTAGTTCCAACTTAGTTCTGGTTATAACTTTTGATGCTATGTTAATAATGCAGTATACATATATTTTGTAAATATGTTTTTGTTTAGGAAAAAATAAACAAGACCATGCTCCTAAGACAATAAAAATAATCTTAGTGGAAAAAATTATGTAGTAATGACATAGGTCAGACTGAATAATGCCTTTCAATATTATTCCTATAGGAGTTAAAAAACTGTAGTTTAGATAGGGAGTGATGTCTGTTGGTTCTTCCTGGAAGCCTGCTTATCGAAGATGTATGGATTCTTTTGTAGTATAATTTCAAGTCAGGGATTGTGATGCTCTCTGCCTGGCCTTTGTTGCCCAAAATTGCTTTTGCTATTCTAGATCTCTTCTGGTTCCAAATGAATTTTAGGATTGTTTTCTCTAATTCCATTAGATATGCTATTGGTATTTTGATTTGGAGTTCATTAAATCTGTATAACTGTTTTGGAAGTATGGCCATTTTCACTATATCGGTTCATCCTACTACCCAAGAACAGGGGATATCTTTCCATTTTCTGATATCCTCTTCGATCTCCTTTTTCAGAGTACTGTAGTTTTCAATGAAAAGGTCTTTTACTCCCTTCATTAGAGTGATTCCTAGGTATTTAATTTATTTTGATGTTATTGTGAAAGGCATTGTTTGTCTAATTTCTCAGTGAGTTTGTTGTTCGTGTAGAGGAAGGCTATTGATTTTTGAGTGTTGACTTTGTATCCAGCTATGCTACTGAATTCAGTTATTAAATCTAGAAGTCTTTTGGTGGAGATTTTTGGGGTCTTCTATATAGAGTATCATGTCATCTGCAAATAATAATTTAACTTCTTCCTTTCTTATCTTTACTCCTTTTAAGTTTTTCTCTTGTCTAATTGCTCTGGCTAATATTTCCAGAACTATATTGAATAAGAGTGGTGATAGTGGACATCCTTGCTTTGTTCCTGAATTTAGAGTAGCTTTCAGTTTTTGTCCATTTAGTATGATGTTGGCTATTGGTTTGTCATAGATGATGTTTATCAGATTCAGATAAAGAACATCTATTTCAGTTTTCTGGAGAGTTTTTATCATGATTATTTTGACTATGATTTTGGGATAATTATATGAAAGGAAGTCAGCCAAAGGAGGATTTCAGCTTTCTTTAAGGGCAGTGCTTCCTAGAGATGGGAAGGTCCAGATTGAATGATCTTACCTCCTTCCTATGATCAAAGTTTCCAATTGTTATTTGAGATGGTTATACTAATATACAACAAATTCATTCAAGATAAACATTTCCTTCCCTCTTGCAAATTTTTGGAAATTATTTATGAGATGCATTAGTCTTCTAAAGCTGATGGATATCATTTTGAAGGGATACAAAGTATATCCTCACTTCTGGCTTATTAATTGACTGCAAGATTGTCTTACTGATAATAACAGTGATTTAAGAGAGGTACAGTATTTGTTTCCACTTTAGCTGTCAAATGCCAACTTTCCAGCTCAAATTCAGGTTTCTGATTCAATTTGAGTTCATCCCAGGTTTGTGAGCCAAGCTGAGCCAACACGACTAGAATGAAATTTTTAGGATTGCTGTGTATCAAAGGTGTTTTTTCAGTCAGAATAAGTAGACAAATAAAGGGGAAGCAAATCATTAGCCCACTAAAGTGGTTGACGAATCAGTTGAGGCTTTTGAAAAGTTGACCAATAAGACTGTGCCTTAGATTACCTCTGGAGACTTGCTCTTAACTGAGGAGAAAAGCTGTTATCTTTAAGCACAAAGGAATGATAATAATCTATAATTTTACAAGATTTTATTTCCAGAACATAATTTAAAGAAGCAGATATCGATAATCCACTTACTTCAGAACTGATACACAGAAAGCTTAAATAACTTGCCTTGGTTTACCATAAATTATTATAAAATCAAGAGTCCTATATTATTTTCTAAAATGTCCCTTCTGAATACTAGTAGACCAGATGGACTCTCTCTTAACACCATGCATATGATGATTAGTATCTTAGAATGATGTGTGTGAAAATAAGTGTGTGTGTGTATACATGCATTGCTTCTTCATACTTGAATTTATCTCTAGGAGTGGGTTGGGAAACCCTGTCAATTCCCATTGAGTGGCACTGGCACAGTATCATCAGTTTGTTTTGTGTCCTTAGGGCAAAATTAAGGCTGCTGGATGGGTGCTCCCTGTCTATCAGAATGCTTTGTATTTATCCAGACCATCTCCTTAGCAGAACACTTCGCCAGGAACTGGTGAATCACCCTGTGATTCCTTCTCTGGGATTCACAGAGCTGCATAACTCAAAGATCAAGTATGATATTTGTGGCTTTGAGCACTATAAAAATATATTTTCTACAAAATAGTAGACATTTAAAGGGACGGGTTTATAAGTTAGCAAATTGGCTTCCCACTTTGTTTCCCAATTTTCCTACACTGATTCTTACTGAGATTTAATGTTCTTTACCAGGAGTATAGTACTGGCATTGTGTTAAACAAGGAGTGGCAGAAACAGTGGTGACAACATAGATGCACTCATGATGTGCTTTCAATTCTTAGAAAACAAGAATAAATTCAAGATTGGGTTGTTTTACAAGTTCTCATTTTTGGTATTTATATGCCATTGAAAGATACCTGCCTTCCTTCCAGAACTGTATAACAGAGGTACTGTCTTCCTATCCACTGGTTGGATTCCCAATGCAACTGGTTTTGTGTGTCTTGAAATCCCTTGAGATAAATTTGTTCTGTGTGCAAATACCCAAACAAAAGCAGTTTTAAGAAATCCAGGCCTGCTAATAGCTATTAGCCACTTATTTATTGTACTATGTGTTTTAAAAACAAACCACAAAACAAAATATCACAGGCAAACATTATAACTGTATCATATCCAAATGAATATTGAATTATAAAATATAGCCTATGAGTTTTCTCTTAAGCAAATGTATTTAAGAATCTGCTGTGACAAATCAATATCAAAATGTGTACAAATTAAAAGAATAAATAGAATGTTGCTTTTGACTGATTTGTTTATATTAAAACTGTATTATTTTATGTGAAGAATGTGTGATAGAGCATTAGATTTGAAAACTCTGTGTTGAATATCATTTCTGACAGTCTTTTTTAGGGTCACTCAAATTCCAATAATTCAGTCTAGAATTGAAGTCAATTCCAGAGAAGAATTTAATATAGTCTGCTTGCCTGCCAGCTTCAACATAGTTTGAGAGTAGTGAAATGGTTTGACACATTGAAATATAAAGTGCATTTGTCATATCTATTGGTGGAGTATTTTACGTTATCGCATCTAACAAAGATCAACTTAGAGTAAAACTTATACTGTTTTTTTATGTGTTTGTAAAGAAGATTTTGTTTTATCTTGCTTTCTTTACAGTCTCGATTTGATTTATTGTAAAGTCCAATAAACTATTCCTAGTAATAATAAAGAAACACATTACCTGAAGCAAGTTTGAAATGTGGTGGAACATCTCTGTACTGCTACAGTCATTTGCCATTTCAAAGATCCATGTGAACTTGGTATTGTATCAGAAAGGGTACTTTCCAAACTGAATATGAGGTTAGGATGTATTTTCAAATTACAACTCCAAAAACTAGAAATTATGTAATTTATAAGAGAGTTTTTCATACTTTGAAGTTCAGTTTTCTCATCTGTGAATTGGAACTGCTTCTTTGCAACTTGCAGTTTTTTGTTTTGTTTTGTTTCAGTTTTTGGAAGAGACTTAAGTTGTTACATCTATAACCCTCACTCAGTGCCTGCCACCTAGCATATGTTCTCTTAAAAGTTTTATTCATTTCTTAAGGCTTCTGTACCATAGAATAAAATCTGCAATATATTCAGGTATTAGGATACTGTAAAATATTGAAATGAGACCTCAGTATAGTTTATTTCTTAGGGAAAATGCTGTATCTGATGTTGTAAAATTAATGTAATTTTCCTATTATATTTTCATTCCTGAGTGTTTGTGTGATTGAACAATTTGAGGCTTCTTGTGTGTAATAATAAAATAGCTTCTGTCTCATATCTTGAGCACAGATTGAATTGGAATTGACCTTAGCTGTGTCCAGCAGTGCTGTTTATAAGAACTCTTATGAACAAATCTTTTAATTATCAAATATGTGTAGCGATGTACACATTGCCTCTTATCTATAATTTGTATATCAGTTTTAATAATTATAAGTAATAAGTACATGTACATTTAAATATAACCCCAATATCAGTTCTTTATAAGAAGCTTGTTTCCGTGTCCTGACCAAAAGTCTCAGCAATAATGTTTTGCTCATATGGTTATAATATATGATAATATATTAAGTTGCATAGCAATTCTAACACAAGTAATTTTAAGACTGTAGCTATTTAATATCCAATTTATTTAAATATCATCTGTTATATACACTTACATATAACAAATGACATTGTTATATATTTATATCTTTATTTGAATACTTAAAATATTAAATATTCTTAATATTTAGACTATATATTTTATATATTAAATTACTTATATAAAATAATTTAAAGGGGTTATATATTGAGTGTGCAAGCGACTTGAATTTAATTTTTATTCGTTTTATCTACTGAACTCAAGTTCAAGAGGATTAATAAAAATTGCTTAAAATGGAGTTTCCAGATTGAGATAAATTAGGAAAACATTGGTTTAAACAGTTTTTACAATAGGCCCTCTTACAGCATTTAATTTTGCTCATCACTAAATTACAAAGTAATAATCTATGAGAAGGTTGTGGTATGTTGCTTCCCTAACCTTTTTAAACACAAAAGCCTTTTGAATTTGTAGAGTACCCTACAGTATTAACACTCATTAGACTATACTTTGAGAAATGCAAGTTTAAATGGAATGTGCATATCTATTTCTGTATTTATGGGTCCAGTCAGGAGCCAGGAAGCACACCAGCTATTTGAACCCAGAGAATGTAGTATAAAGAATTGTTAACTAGTAACTAGGGGTGGTGACCTATCATGTAACGAGCAATTGTGGGAGGTAAGTATTACCTCCAGGATTGGGGAAAACAAGATAAATTGTTCTTACTAAAATTTAGAAGCTTAGAAGAAAGCCCCCCACCAACGAAATGGAAACATACTTCTGAAGAGGTACATAGACCAGGTTGTCACTGAAAAGGCCGGTGAGGAAATGGTTTAGAAAAATGGAACATTGAATGTAACTGCTGCCATTGGAAGCAGGTACCACTGTTGGGTGAAGAACCACAGCCAGGTGATGCTGACTGAGCCAGCAGGAAGCCCACAGGGAGCCAGCCCCTATGTCCTCTCTCAGCCTTGCAGGCTCACCATAGCCCCCGTAGCAGAGCTAGCCAAGCAGGGAGAGTTGGCCAAGAAGAAATGTGCTCTACAATATCTCAGCCTCAGCATCATAGGACAGAGCATAGAAAAGAGGTTTTGAATCAGATACTAGTAGTTTAATAACTGGCACAGTTGTTTTATAAGATTCCAGGATCTTCTAAGGAAATAGGTTGGAATTATTTTTTTAAAAGTTCTATTATCATCTTAGATTAAATTTGTTGTAGTAATTCACATAGCACACCAACTCACTTTATAATTTATATCCCCAGGAGCTATTTTCCATTATTACATTAATACTCCATTATTAATGTACAGGTTTCCCAAAACAAAAGAGAAAGGTTAGTTTGAATATACTCTACGTCATTAGAAAAATACACTGTCAGAGGCCTGCAGAGTCCCCAACTTTTTAATACTATTTAGCATAGCATTTCTTCTGCTCCTGGGATTCATATGCTAAAAAGCACTTGAACCCAAATGCACGTGGATTCAAGCAGAATAATGCTGTTCTGCTGAGAATTTGTGAGACACTTATTTGTGGTAAGGTTAATGCCTTATGCAAGACTTGGGAATTTGAAAAACTTACTGGGTTATTGAAAGGGTACTTCTTATAAGAGATACCAGTAATGATTGAGAAATGCAGTCACACAAATGCAATCAGCAGAGGAGAACTCTGTATTTACTCAATGCAACAGCAATATGAGATTTGAGCAGACATGTTTTGGCGTTACCTCATATGTAATGTTCATGTTAAGCTGTATTTATTAACAAAATCCAGTTGGACACTTAAAATAACCTAAGATTACAAATCAAGAAATTAAGCAGCTTTTGATGTAAAAGAGGTCTCGTCAATAGAGTATGCAACATCTAGAGAGTACATGCATATTAGGGCAGGTAGCAATGCTCTAATTAAAAGATGCAGTTATATATAATAAAAGGAAAAAGAGCCTGAGAAATACTCTGGAAAAATTGACTTTAGAATATGGCAGGAGAGGCAGCTCATGACCAGAACAAACCAAGGAGAGATGGGAGAGAATGAAGATTTTTGTTCTGAAGGAGACATGATAGAATAAGCCTTCAAGACCAAATGATTATAGTAACATCACTGGCACTGAGTGCTTTCCATAAGCCAATCTTTCTTCTAAGTGGTTTAGGCATATTAAGGAACAGTTTAATACTGGAAAAGGTTTGGAGGAAGGTACCATACACTGTGGACTGAATAAAGCCTGTTGGTTTTGACAGTGGAGGTAGTTTGGAACATTTGAGAGAAATGTTTTAACCTAGTGAAAGGATTAGAAACTAGGTTTCAAAGGCTTAAGGAGAGAAGATTAACGGTATATGCAATGAGTTCAGGCTACCCTTCCCAGAGGTTCTTAAGTAGTAAAAGATCATATATACAGTTCTGTCAACTTTTGCTCAGCGCATAGGATAATAGGTTTGTTTAAAAATTCAGAAGATGAACATATAATACTGATGTTATAATAACATCTCTTCTGAGTTTGAGATTTTGATAGACTGCCAGCCTGTTTGGTAGGATAAAATGATGTAATTATGAAAAGAACTGTATATGTGTCCTATTAAGGTGCTAGGTTTTCATTAGAAACATTGAGCAGGGCTGGGGATTTAGCTCTGGTTTCGCTGCTGGTTGCGCAAGCGCAAGGACCTGAGTTCGATCCCCGGTACCAAAAAAAAAAGAAAAAAAGAAAAGAAACATTGAGCAAAGGAAATACCTAAAAATTCATGCTATTTAGAAACCACCCATACAAATTTGAAATAATTTTTTGCTGTATAAGATGTTATATCTTGGCCATATTATATGTAGTCCATCATAGATTTGGTTTGATGGAGACTTTTCCATGCATAGTGGCTTATAATTGAGACATATAGGGAATGTTATATAGATGACCTACATCTGTCTGAGTTGGCCCAAATCTCTTATTTGTCCTAAATCTGTTAAGGAAAAAAAATCTCCCTGATAGCTCCTTAATTTGCAGGCTAAAGCCTATCAAATTGACATTTTGAGAAGGCCCTTTCTAGAAAATGGACCCCTATATTTCAGGAAATTACAAGGTCCATCTAAAATATGTTAGTTGTCAATATTTATTTGCAGTATGAAGATGGGAACCCCATCTGAAGTATCATTTCCTTTAAAAAGTCAGCTCTAGAATGTTTTAAACTATTTGAGTTTCTTTAAGTGGATTTTTAAAGACAATTGGATAAAACATCAGTCTCCTTAATAAGAGTGGCTCCCACGTGAGTCACAAAGGGGTTATATGTCAATATATCAGTGATGTAGCCCCTAAAATGATTACCTGATAATTTAGAAATTAAATGATGTACTGCTTTTTTTTCTTCATGAAGCTATCATTTATTTGTTTTGTAATGAGCTAATCCTTCTTAAGAATCATGTGTGTATAATAATTTGGATAATTTCCTAAGAACTTTTAGATAAGCATGCATTATGGTGCAAATTTGAATCAAATTTAACCATATATACAGACATACACATACATGTATATGTATACATACATACAAATATATATACCATGTTAATTACTTGATAGGGTATAATTCTAATTAATTTTTTCCTTTAAATTACATTACTGTGATCATTCTTATATTAGTTAAGGCAATGTTAGCTGCTTTAACAAACTCTGAAATTTCAATAGCCTAACACAGTCATTTCTTCTTTTCAAAATTTTTCCATATGCATGTTACTGCTGAACAAAAAGTTATTGCTTTTCCCAATCATTCAAGGACCCAAAGTGACAGAAGTTGTGCTAGGCTTCCAGAACCCCTCTGAGAGCTGTCGTGTTGCTCCTCCACCCCCGTCAACTGAAATAGGGGAAGAATGAGTTTCATCACCAAGAGGAGCTTAGATTGGTGAAGCCTAGAAGTGGAACACAGTTTTGCTTCTCAGAATCTATGGGGTGGAACTCGGTCCTGTGGCCACATTCACCTACAGAGGAAGCTGGAACATGTCTAGTTGTATGCACAGGCAGAAGAACAAGTATCATTTTGGTGTACTACCTGTGGCCAAGGTATTAATAACAGTGTGAGAAAGTTTTAATAGGTTATTTCTTTGTAATGTACAAGCACATATAAAATTATATTATTTCTTTATAATTGTATTCCTTTTTAATAAATTAATATGACAGTATTATTTTTGTATGGTAACAAAAAAGAGTTTCAAGGTTGGAAGGGATTTGACCATTCT
Source organism: Heterocephalus glaber (assembly GCF_053883595.1). NCBI lineage: Eukaryota > Metazoa > Chordata > Mammalia > Rodentia > Bathyergidae > Heterocephalus > Heterocephalus glaber. The sequence continues at coordinate 14,094,619 of NW_028258403.1, forward strand.
AAGAGGATCTTAGCCCTGTGTTTGAGTGCAATGGATGTGTACGTAAACTTACCTGAGACTAATTTTTAGGAAACGCACCTGAGTACTCCTAAAGAAACAGTCACTTCCTGTTTTCAGGAAATACCTACTCTCATAATAGAGAAATCACTTTGCTGTTAAAAAAATTTAAATTAGCTGGATGGCAGTTGTTCCATGTAGCCTAACAGCTCAGTGTTTATGTTATCTACTTGAGTTACTATGCTATAGTGATTTTAGGTTTCATTGCCTTACATAATAGCCGCATTTGTGCTTTTCAAAAAATCCATAGCTTTTTGAAGATTTGCTCATTCCTTAGATTCTAATGTGAAAATCTACCTGTGAAAAACCATGAATATCCGAGAGAGAACAAATACAATCCTATTGAAATTTAACCTTATTGAATAGAAATTTGTATCTTTTACTTCCTAGTCATAATTTATATGTCCACTGATTTTCCTAAACACAATTTCTGTCATAATGCATATCACCAGAAGTGAATGAAAACAGCAAATTGATTAGTGTCAAAAAATCTTCCTTTAAAAAAGAAATCTTCCTTGACATTTTTGTGTGTCAGTTACTCATTTTTCCTTTCATTTCTCTATCAACCAATGCAGAAGTAGCTTCAATTTATTCTTTCAATGTCTGTACAATTTAGGTAGGATTGAGGAATAGATAACAACTGAGACTATTTACAGGTAAGATCTCTGTCATTATTTCTTTGAGATCGGTGTTCACATCAGAATTGAGGTAGATCTCAAGTTTAGGGGAGCGTATTTCTTGTCCGAGTAACCCTTTTGTCATAGCAGATTATGTTGAATGCCTCCCACATAATGAAGTTTTGCCTTCTTTTTTCTCTCAGCTGAATTGCTATGACCCCCGTTTTATTTTCACATTTCAAAAATGCATTATTACATGACCTTGCATATTGTCAGCATATCAACATAAATCTGCAGTATTATTAACAAGTATCTTTCAATAGAGTAATTGCCATTACCCTCCCCCCCCACTTTGAACACACTTATCCTATCGCTTTTGCCATTTTCTGAAGCAGTTTCAGAAGTCCTCATTTGTGGCTTTAGGCTCTGTTGTGCCTGCCTCAGTGTCCTGAACTGATTCAAAATGATTACCTTTCATGGCTGTTTTGACTTTTGGGAAGAGCCAGTAATTGCAGTGTGAGACTGGGGGAAATAAGGTGGATGAGGGCACATGCTGATATGAATTTGCCTTTTGGTTGGGTCGCACTCAAAGAAGCATTCACCATAAGTTTGATCACATCTCATAAAGACACTCATGAGAGAGGACTTCCAGAGCTGCTTCAGAAAGTGGCAAGAATGATGGGATAAGTGTGTTTGAAGCAAAGGGGAGTACTGGGAGGGGAGGATTAATGACAGTTTGCTTTATACTGTAATAAATTTTAAAACTTTAAACATTCATAATACATTTTGATCACATTCCTTATTTTAAAGCTAATTGACTTAATAACATCATCTATAACAAAATCCTAGAATGTTTATAGTCCCTGTTTTCCTTCAGAAAGGAAGTGACTATAAATATTGTATGTGTTGGGCCGGGGATTTAGCTCAGTGGTTCCTTGCAAGTGCAAGGTCCCAAGTTTGATCCCTGGTACCAAAAACAAACATATATATAGTATGTGTTAAGTTTACAGGAGATGCTAAACTTGCTGTTACATTCTACTTCTCATCTTCAAAATGTCCTTATCAGTCACCATGCTTCTTTTACACAGTCTACCTTATGTTGGAGGTGTCAAATTGTATACAAAGTAAAAAAACCTTTTTGTTATACATATGCTTGTTATTTTAGTAAGATCAACAAAATGTTTAGGAGCACAAACAAATTCATTAATTATCTTTTGTATCCGGGGCAAAATATAGCAGGCAAGTTGAAAAATGAATTGTTTATTTTTCATGGGCTGGGAATAAAGAACAATGAAACTTCCAAGTAAAAGTTGTTGGACCTTTTTGCTGTGGATTTGAAAATAAGTCCAGAAGGCTGAGCTTAATATAACATGTGGCAGGTGGCCTGCGTTTGCCTGGAGAATTCCTTTAGGGCAAGACAGCTCAGCAAACACATAAATCCTTTTTTCTCTGTTATCTAGTAGCACATTTAGTTGCCATGGGGATTTTATTTATGCAGCAGATCCTCTGCAGTTCAGTTTGTGCCTAAAGTTTAACCGTACAGCTGTTACCATAAATGCTACATGGCAATATTTTCCAAACACAGACCCTAGAACAAAAAGAACATTTTTTCCCAGCATTGATTTTGCTTTTTATGTTCTGAAACATTTTAGTGAAGTTATTACTGTGTACCAGGAAAACTTCACAAGTTTCAGGAAAGCAGTGGTAACATTTAATGTTACTTAAATTGTTCCATTGCAAATAAATTATATAAAAATATGGCCAATATATTTTAGGTTAGGACAACATTTTTCAAGTTAAATGACTAGCTTATCATTTTCTGTTTTTAAGTTGATTTAATTCCTTTTCACTGCTGTTACTACTTAAAGTTGTTGCTTTTATCAACTGATAAGCAAAAATGCATACCACTTTACAACTTACCACCATAGTTCTTTTAATATTTTTCCGACTATTTTTAGAGGACGAGAGAAGAAAACAAGATAAAAAAATGGTGATTGCTTTCGCAACAATCAAGGGACATCTCAGTTTCTCCAGCTCAGAGCTGGGTCCTGATTTGGAATGAATTGCTTTTGTTTAGGCTTGATTTGTACTATACCAGATAAATCACCAATATGTCTCCTTTGTGTGAAGCAGCATGGATTGGTCAATGAAAAGGGGAACTGATTCTTTTAGATGGAGTGCATAAAATTACCTCACACCATCTGTGTCACAGCCTACCAGGAAAATGATGAAAGGAAACTCACAATCCAGGTAAAGTTGTTCCCTTAGAAGGAAAGTAAAGCATTCAGAATCAAGGTATATTGTTCACATCTTCCTTTGCATTACATTTCTGATATGTGATGTTGACTATTTCAGAGAACTATATAGACCTCATCCTTGCAGATAGTTCTGCTCTAGTCAGAGGGTCAACATAGAAAATTTGAAATGATAGGCTAAATGAAGGCCTTCTGTTTAATGCCATATATGCTTGGCAGTAACTAAGCTGTTTAACATTAAAACTGCGTTACAGTAGTAGCACTCTTTAAAGATAGTCTCTTCCAGGATCACATACCTTTCAAATATCGAATTTCTATCAAAACTGGCCATATAAATCTGAAAATGAAGTTCGTGTGATTACTGGAATAAATTAGAGATTTTTAAATGGCAATTGTTAAAACATTTTGTCCACTAGTTGGATATTCTGAGCATTGAGGACACTCTCCCTTCTGTAAGAGATGACTAGAATCCCTTGCTGTTCACTGCACATGTTTAGCCACTGTTTCATGTCACTTATTAAGCAGTAGTGAAAGACAAAAATAAATATATGCTTCCTTGTACTTAACAATAGTGATGTTCCATGTTATTACTGTTTTCGCTCTGAAGTCGCTTCTTGAAAAAAAATCAGCACTCTTACTGACTCCTTAGGATATTGCTACTCAAAGTGAGATCCATGGACCAGTATTGGGAGCACCTGGGAATTTATTAGAAATGTGAAATCTCAGCTCCCTTCCATCTCAAGACATACTGAAAAAGAAGCTGTAGTTAAGCAAGTTTGACAGCTAATTTCTGTGAACATTGGGAAGCCTCAAAGTCAGAGTTAAGACTACATTTAAGGTGATTATTAAAGAAAAATATAATTTCATCGGCTATTTTAGGACCTGCTATTAACAGAACAACTTAGCATCATTTTTATTTTTCTGTGTTTCTTACACATAAATCTCAATTTTCAATAGATCTCGTCTACATTTTTTTTTATCATTCTGGCTCAGTAATAATTACTGCTGCATTATCTTTGAGAAATACAAGTTTATTAGGTACTATCTCCTCAAAATATTTGAAATACTCATTTTTTCCATTCAGTTTTTCAATCTAATTCTTTTTTCAATCTATTTTTTGTCCTCAACTCTTAGTGGTTTTTCATATGTGCCCCGGCACAAAATCATACCAAAACATTTACCATGCCCTGGACACCTCATGGTCTAAACATCTCTGCCCGTGCATATGCTGTTTCCCTCTTTTGGAATGTCATTTTAGATTTCATTTGCTAAAGTTTTATTTGTACTTCAAGACCTGGTTCTTCTTTGGGGAATATAATTAGTTGCCTGATTCTTAGGGAATCTATAGCATTTATGCAAACTCTCATATAGTACTCATGAGAGCATGTTATTTATTTATGTGTCTGATGCTCCATAGACTGATTGCCCCTTAGAGGTAAAACTCTTATCTATGTGCTGTACCTGTATAATCGCAGCACCTAGGACAATATCCAGCCCAAGGCAGGTGCTTGTTATTGCTTACTAGGAGAGTGATGCTGAATATATTTAAAAGGATACTTTCTTCTCTTTTTTGCAATCAGAGTTGCTAATCAATTGAGACTTCAGAGTAAATCAGTATCCCTTATGTCTGCTGTTACCATTCCTATCTTCCTATTCTGAGAGAATTGTGTCAGATATGCTAGAGATAAGAAGTAGAGTAAAAGGCCACATATGAAATAGGCAATGAAAGAGAGAAGCAGCTAAACTGAAAAATCACAAAAGCAGGTGTACTGGAGAAAGCTCAGAAATAAAAATGAGTTCTAAAGACTACATTATACTTAATGTGAAAATTTTGTCATCTTTAGCAGAATAGAGGATCTATTAGTTATCACTTGGTTGCTTGATTGAAGGTTGAAAGTTTATCTTTGAAACAAAATGTAACTCTCTGTGTGGACTTTAAAAGAGTGTACTTTTATACGTAAGATTTTTTATATGCACAAATGAAAAGCATGTTAAAATATCAGTAGTAATGTAGCAGGAAGTTAAGCACATTTGATTTTTTCACCTATAAATGGTGGTAGTTTGTTTCAAGTTCTGATTATTTTGTTTGTATAAATGTTCACATAGCAACAGCACTAGGCTGTAAAAGAATGCCTTTATGCTTCTGGACCAGACAGAATTGTACATTTTCACCTTGCTTGCCCTATACCTACAGATACAGTGTGAATTCATGGTGATATTTCTAAATTGCCCTGTGGAAATGTGAAATGAAAAGTTTCAGTATTTCTCCAGTAAAAGTGGTAAATTTGAACTATATGATTACCACGTTTCTCTAGAAGAGAGAAACGTTATAGGAACTGGAAAAGCCTAATTTGAATAACAGAAATAAGGGTAGCAATGGCAGTAATGAGACATTGCCATGGAAATCTATGATAGTTCTAGTTTTTACTCAGTTCAAAAGTCATTTTTAATTGATCTTTGTTTTGCAAATATAGATATATATCACTACAATAAATTTAGGATTTGAGAGCTAATAATGGTCATATCAGTAATGTTGGGCCAATGTTTTAAGGAATTTGTGGTCTTAACAGTTCTCAACCTGATGTTATAAATTCAAACTTTCTTAACCTAATTCTTCACACTAGGAAGAGGTCAAGTATTTAATTGCCTATAGGCATAACTCTTAACACAGTTTGTCTAAAATAACCTACAATTAGGATTGAGATGGTTAAGGTCAGCAGGAGATGTAAAGACAGAGGGGAAGAAGATAGAGAATAAAGCAATTTCAAGGGGTGTTTACCACTGAGAGATTTTTTTTTTTAAGGTCAATATGAGATCATCTGCAATAGTTACTGTGGATGTCTTGAATTTAAAATCAGTACACGCAAATGAAAACAATGCTGAGATTCCACTTCACTCCAGAAAGAATGGCTGCTATCAAGAAATCAACCAATAACAAATGCTGGCAGGATTGTGGAGAAAAAGGAACCCTGCTCCACTGTTGGTGGGAGTGCAGACTGGTGCAACCTCTATGGAAATTAGTAGGGAAATACCTCAGAAAACTAGGATTAGAGGTCTCATTTGACCCAGCTATTCCTCTGTTAGGTATCTTCCCCAAAGTATTAAAAGAATCATACCACAGTGATATGTGCACACACATGTTTATAGCAGCAGTTTGTAATAGCTAAACTTGGAAACAGCCCAATTGCCCATTAACTGGTGACTAGATAAAGAAGATGTGTTTTTTAATATATATAAAATACAGTACTACTCAGCCATTAAGAATGAGAAACTAGACACATTTATAGCTAAATGGATGCACATTGAGGCCATACTCTTAAGTGAAAGGAATAGGACACATATGTGTAAATACTGAATCATTTCTCTGATGTGAGAAACTAAAAGTGTAAATGAGGATCAAAGTGTATAATAGATAATATGAAATAGGAAGTTAAGGCCCAAAGGGGAAGGGGAAGTAGGAGGGATAGGGGACGGGAAAGGAATAAATATAAGAAAAGGAAAAAACAGAAACAAAGTCTTTGTAAATAGGGAGAGGTGGAGGGGTTGAAGGGAGGGCCGGGGACCAGGAAAAAATAGTAACCAAGATATATCATGTAACTGTACAAATTTCCAATAATTAATGTCATCATATTGTATACCTAAAATATACCAATAAACTTAATGAATTAAAATAATAATAATAAATCACTGGAATAATGGCTTTGTTTCCAATTATATAGAAGGTAATGAAAACAAAACATTACTTTTACTGATTAACATGTTAGGAGTATTATTTAGTTTTACGGAAGTCTCTGGAAAAAAATCTTAAGCCTGGCTGGGGTGTCATTACTACGCATGACCAGGATGTACTTTTTAGTTTTATTTGGAAGTCAAATTGAAGGTCTGCAAGAAAGAGCAGTGTAAATGGTTAGTTTATGTATTTTAGTAATTAACCTAGGTGATTGGGGGACATATCTGAGGTACAGATGGGAGTAGCGAAGAGTTCAGGGTACTACTAGAGTCGAGGTGGAGAGTCCCATCCCTGCTGGTAATATGGTTCCAGCATGTTTCCACATAAGCACAAAGTCATGAGGGTTTATGAGTGTCTTTCATTACTTAAGTAGGGGTTGGTTGCTGGTAAAACAGGATTTTATTTCAACTGTCCAGGGTGTCTTGTGTTTTAAATGCCACCCATGCATGGTGATTAATAAGCAGGTGCTGAAGAAAATGTGAGCAGAGTGAAGCGGCAATGGCTCAAAACCAAAAGAAACCAATGAAGAAAGAAGCAGAAGATAGAATAAAACAGCATTCTGTCCTTTCTGGAGGACAGTCTGAGGGAGGGGAGGAGTGACATATAACTTCCTGATAGTTTATAGTTTTCAAGAAAAAGGGAAATCAAGTAACAATGGAAAAATAATGGTAAGCTTGAGAGCCGGTAAGGTAATCACCAAACTGAAAGAACTAGAAAGATTTAATAGTCTGAAGGATGTTCTGTTGGGTTTCTATTTGGCAACTTTAAGCCAATCCACTAGTATTGATGTACTGAACAACATAAGGCTGGTGATTTTTCCTATAAAATAAATAGGGAAAATATTGTGTAAATTTCTTTTGGAAACTAGGCTACTTACTGAAACCTTTTGTTCCTCCATAATACCATCAGGATAGATGTTGGGAACTAAAAGATTTTCTTCTAGTACCTAAGGTAAGAAAGAGTGAGTCTTAAAAGGCCCCACAGTGTAATGGATAAGGGGAAGCAGAGACTCAAAAGCTAGACCACTTGGGTGCAACTCTTGGCTCTGCCTTTTACTTACAGGTCACATCCTCACTCAGTACCTTAGTTTCCTCCTGTCTAAAATGAGGATAAAAATACTTCTTATTCCTAGGGGGATGTGAGGATGAAATTCAGCATCACATAGAGCAAAGCTCTTACATTTAATATGTAGCACGTGCTTGGTGTTACTATTATTATTTCATTGTTAACTGAAATCTGTTTGTTAATGACTAAAAACAATAGAGAGGCATGGGATAAATGTGAGTTATCTTCAACAAAATAAAGGTTTCTGCAGACTGATGTATGGAGGAAAACAGTCTAGCAGAGAAAATTGATAGGATGTAGGGTGAGACTATTTCAAAGCACAGAATTTGAATAAGTTCTTCAAAGACACTGTCTTAGGCACATTTTATAATGCAGTGTAAAGCAAGAAAGATGTTTGAACATAATGAGTATGGGGAGCAGAAGCTATTACAAGGGCAGTGATGAGTTGCATAATGTAAGAAGTAAGGTTACCACTGCCTTTTGGTCTGTACCAGGAAGATGCCTCAGGAAAGTATTAGGAATGTAAACAATCTAAAAGAATGGAATAGAATTATGTCAAGAAGCTAAAGAACTACCTATAGGAAAAAACTTGACAAGAGGAAGAGGAGTGAAGGAAGAAATGCTTAGAGGATGGAATAACAGGAATATGCAGTTTCTTCCACGAAGATCTTGAGAGTAGTGACTTTATCTTCTGTGATTGCCCAGTGCCAGCCCGGGGTTGGCATGCCATGCACACTTAGAAAGTCTTTAATAATTCATGACTGATGGAATTTCATTAATGATTAATTTAATGAACTAAGGGATTAAGTTTATTAACAAATATGAATACTAGAAGGAAGTAGGTACATATGAAGTCTGATTTCACTCTGAAGTGTAAAAGAATATGCTCATGCAAAAGAGGGAAAAGTGAAATTTATCTGCAGGGAAGAGAATTAAGAAAGATAGAATCAAGAAAATCATGGGAGATTATTTTTTTCTCAGATTTACTCAGATAAAATTGTGTAAGAGAAAACGTGAAAATGTGTTTCTAACAGTTGTATTCAATGAGTGATATTAAGGATTTAGAAGCAAAATGCTTGATAAAGAAGTTGAAGTGTGATCAGTCTGTGAGAAGAGGTAGAGTTTTTGAGTAAGGATATTATGTCTGAGTATTGTAGAGTTGACCATTTCCTTTCAATCCTTTGTGAAGTTTCTAGAGTGTTTTTTCTTAAATGAGGAGAGACAAATGTGTGAAAAACACAGGCCAGCAGCCTTTGTTTCATCCAAGAAAGACTCCAACATGTTAAAAACCAGAGTGTAGAATATTTGTGGGAGTATTAAGGCAACTACTAGGAGTTAGAAGAAAGAAATACAAATTCTTCAGATATAGCTATTAGGAAAGACAATCATAAATTGCTTAATTTTTAAAAGAAAAATAGTAACATTTGAGATATTGGGTGATGTAGTTATTTTTCATCAAGAAATGAAATATATGAAAGACCATAAAGGATTTTTAAAGGCAACATCCATTCAACTTTTCACTAATTTGGCAATATGCTTTATAAAGGTATTGAGCACAATGGCAACTAGTATTGCTAGTGAATCAGAAAAAGATCAAGGTCACAGTAGAGTGAATAATTAGCATTCAGCTTTAACTGAAGCCGCAGATCTTCCATTGAAGTTACCTGGCAAGTTTAACAGCCAAGTAACATGCTCATTTTCAAAGTTCAGTACTTTAATGATGGTCTACTATTAAAATTTTAAAAATTGCTGAGTTCATTGACACACTCCTATAATCCCAGTTACTTGGGAGGCTGAGGCCAGAGAATTGTGAGTATAAAGACCAGCCTAGGCAACTTAGTGAGATGCTGTCTCAAAATAATAAAAAGGAGTATGGGTGTAGCTGAGCTCTCCCTGGGTTCCATTTCTTCTACTGCTAAAAATAATAAATATATGAATGCTTTTCAGTTTTCTTTTCTTTTTAAAAAAGTTTTTCATACTGATCACCCTTAGGTACCTGCAGGTGACCATGGAGGACAAACAAGGGTAAGTGAATGGTAAACTTCATGCATACTTTCACTCATTTGACAGAGGCTATCACAGAACAAAAAGAGGCTGCTCCTGTTTCCTAAGCTTAGTCTGTCAGTAGTGTCACATTTTCCTGTTTCAGAAATCTCCTAGAGATGTTGAAAGTATGGAACACTAAATGCTTTATAGGGATGTTTTCTGTTAGCTGTTGTGTGTTGGTAGGAGGTGGGAGGAAGAGGAGGTGACTAACCCAAGATGGGACTCACAGAGGGATTTCCCAGAGCAGGAATACTGCATGTACTGAACACCTCCTATGTGCCAGACTGCACTTGTGATGAAAGATGAAACTTGTTTCCAAGTGCAGAGAAGCTGACAGTTGGTGACATGTATATACACATATGCTTTAACAATTTAAGTTTGTTAAATGCCTGTCATTACAAAAATACATTTGACACCTATAATAATCTTTAAGACATTATAAAATATATACATCTGGCTTTATCACCCAATTTAAAGGACTAGAACCTTAGCAATACTACTGAAGTTACCTGGATTTCCCCCTCATTCTGTCTCTATTTCTGAGCCTCTCTTACTGAAATGTCCAGATTTGTTTTTTATTTTTATTTTTTTATTTATAAATGTGTAACTTTATTATCATTCCAGATTTGTTTTTTACTTTTATTTTTTATTATAAATGTGTAACTTTATTTTCATTCAATAAACACACACATATACAAAAATTAAAATTATTCAAACAAAAGCAATACAAGGGAAAAAACTATAAAAATATTCAAATATAATAGAACTCAACCAAAGCAAAACTGAGAAGTACTTAAACATTTTTCCATATAATTTAAAAAAACATCTCAAGCATTAACAAGACATCAAAGGATGTGATTTGTTTTAGGAAGACTTTCAGAACTAATATTGAACAAATAATGGTCTGAAAAAAAATTCGAATTAGTAGACTCCACATAGGCCAAATTTTTTTAAATTTCAATTTCAATACAGTCATGTGACATGTGATGGAAATATAATCTGAAAAATATGTTATTAGGCAATTTCATCCGTGTATATCGCAAAGTACCACACAGTGCCAACTTCTAAGTGCAAACTGAGAAGGTATATGCCAATCATCTGTGATGGCCCCTTGATACTATCCAAATACGCAGTTAAACACAAGATACATGAGGCTCCCACTGGCATAGCAGCACACTGTTGTACAGTAAACTCTTTTATTTCAGTAGGATTATGCTCTAAAGGATGAAAAGCACAGCATGTTATGATGAGTACCTAAAACAGTAACAGTCATTTATCACAGTATCGAGTACTATGTACTGTATGTAGTTGTATGTGCTTCTTCTGGAAACACACCCTTCTCTCCTTTGATCTCAGTGACTCTTCCTTCCCAACCCACTGATGAGCTCCAGCCTAGTCTCTATCTACATCTCTTCCTGTAGTTTTAAACACAGTCTATATATGGATTCTTTTCAGATTTCAGTCTGTAACTCTGATCTCTCCCCTTCCCCTCCTACCACCCCTACCCCTTTGAACCTTTTCTTCCTATTTCAAATTATCAGTTATTCACTTTAATCATTTTAATCCTTAATTACACTTTCAGTTTCTCACATTAGAGAAACTATTCGGTATTTACACATCTGTGTCCTATTTATTTCACTTCAGAGGATGGCCTCAATATGCATCCATTTAGCTGTAAATGTCTCTAGTTTCTCATTCTTTATGGCTGTGTAGTACTCCATTTTATATAAAAAAAAAAACACCCCACATCTTCTTTACCCGTTTTCCAGTTGATGGGCACTTGGGCTGTTTCCGGGCTTTAGCAATTACAGACTGAGCTGCTACAAACATGGGTGCACATATATCACTGTGATATGATTCTTTTAATTCTTTTGGGAAGATACGAAGCAGCAGGATAGCTGGGTCAAATGGGATCTGTAGTCCTAGTTCTTTGAGGTATCTCCATACTGATTTCCACAGTGGTTGCACCATTCTGCACTTCCTCCAATAACGGAGAAGGGTTCCTTTCTCCTCACACCCCTGCCAGCATTTGTTATTGGTTGATTTCTTGATAGCACCCATTCTTTCTGGGGTGAGGTGGAATCTCAGTGTTGTTTTCATCTGTATCTCTCGAATAACCAGTGATGTTGAATATTTTTTCATATATTTATTTGCTGCTTTTACTTCAAGAAATGTCTGTTCATTTCAGATGCTCATTTTTGAATTGGGTCTTTGAATTTGTGGGGGTCTGATTTTTTTCACTTCTTTGTATATTCTAGATAGTAGTCCTTTGTCTAAGGTACAGCTGCTAAAAAATTTTTTCCACGTTGTAGGTTGTTGATGGTTTCTCTTGTAGTGCAGATGTTTTTTAATGAGATGAGATCCCAGTTGTTGATTCTTTGTGCTAGTTCTTCTGCTACTGAGGTTTTGTTTATAGTCTTTTCCTATGCCAGTGTCTTCAAGAGTTCTACCTAACTTATCTTCCAGCAAGTTTAGTGTTTCTGTTTTAATATTTAGATCTTTAATCCACTTCGATCTTAGTTTAGTGCCTGGTGATAGGTATGGGTATAGTTTTAAACTTTGGCAGGTTGAAATCCAGTTTTTCCAACACCATTTATTAAATAGGCCATCTTCCCTCCAGTGAGAGTGGTTGGCTCCTTTATCAAAGATGAGGAGGCTGGGTATGTCTGGAGTTGTTTCTGCATCTTCTAATCTATTCCACTGATCTTCGGGTCTGTTTCTTTGCCAGTACCATGCTGTTTTTATCACAGTACCTTTGTAATATAGTTTCAAGTTGGGGATTGTGATACCCCCTGTCATGTCTCTGTTGCCTAGAATTGCTTTTGCTACTCTAGGTCTCTTCTGGTTCCAAATGAATTTTTGGATTATTTTCTCTAGTTCTGTGAAATATATTGTTGGAATTTCAATCAGCATTGCATTAAATCTATATAGTAGTTTTGGAAGGATGGCCATTTTCACTATCTTGGTTCTTCCTACCCAGGAACAATGGGTGTCTTTCCATTTTCTTATATCCTCCTCAATCTCCTTTTTCAGAGTGCTGTAGTTTTTAGTGTAGAGGTTTTTTGTTTCCTTTGTTAGATTGATTCCTGGATATTTCATTTTTTTGGATGCTCTTGTAAAAGGAATTGTTTCCCTAATTTCTCTCTCAGTGAGTCTGTTATTTGTGTATAAAAAGGCTATTGTTTTTTGAATGTTGACCTTATATCCAGCTACTCTACTGAATCTCTCAATTAACTCTAGAAGTCTTTTGGCAGAATATTTTGGGTCTTCTATGTAAAGTATCATATCATCAGCAAATAATGACAGTTTAACTTCTTCCTTTCCTATCTTTATTCCTTTTATTTCTTTCTCTTTTCTAATTGCTGTGGCTAATGTTTCCAGAACTATATTGAACAGGAGTGGTGATAGTGGGCATCCTTGTCTTGTTCCTGATTTTAGCATGAAAGTTTTCAGTTTTTGACCATTTAGTATGATGTTGGCTATTGATTTTTCATAGATAGGCTTAATCAGGTTGAGATAAAGACCTTCTATTCCAATTTTCTGTAGGATTTTTATCATGAATGGGTGTTGGATTTTGTCAAATGCCATTTCGGCATCTATTGAGATAATCATATGGTTTTTGTCCTTGACTCTGTCAATATAGTATATTACATTTATTGATTTATGAATGTTGAACCACCCTTGTATCCCTGAGATAAATCCGACTTGGTCAGGGTGTATGATCTTCTTGATGACCCTTTGTTTTCTGTTTGCCAGTATGTTGTTGAGGATTTTTTGCATCTCTGTTCATTAGGGAGATTGGCCTGTAGTTCTCTTTTTGGGTTGGGTCTTTCCCTGGTTTTGGAAGCAAAGTAGTACTTGCTTCCAGGAATGAATTTGGAAGCCTTGCTTCCCTTTCAGTTTCCTTGATGAGTTTAAAGAGTAATGGTGATAATTCTTCCTTAAATGTCTTGTATAATTCAGCAGTGAAGCCATCCGGACCTGGGCTTTTCTTCCTTGGTAAATTTTTTATTACATTTTCAATTTCGCTCATTGTAATTGGGGTGTTTAAAATTTCTATATTTTCTTCATTTAACTTTGGCAATTCATATGTATCTAGGAATCTGTCCATTTCTTCTGTGTTTTCCATTTTATTAGAGTACGGGTTCTCGAAATAGGTATTGATGATGCTGTGGATTTCTGCTGAGTCTGTTGTGACTTTCCCTTTTTCATTGTTAATTCCATGGATTTGAGCCTTTTCTTTCCTTTTTTTGATAAGGTTAGGTAAGAGTTTATCGATTTTATTTATTCTTTTGAAAAACCAACTCTTTGATTCATTGATTTTTTTTTTTTTTTGTATTGTTCTCTTTGTCTCCATTGCATTGATTTCTGCTCTGGTCTTTATAATTTCTTCTCTTGTACGAGCTTTGGGTTTGTTGTGCTCTTCTTTTTCTAGGAGCTTGAGGTCCTGCATTAGGTTTTCTATTTGAGTTCTCTCTGTTTTCCTAACTAGACTAGAACCTTAGCAATACTACCTGGATTTCCCCCTCATTCTATCTCTATTTCTCAGCCTCTCTTACTGAGATGTCCAGATTTGTTTTATTTTTTAATATACTTGATATTATTTTAGGAAGATTCTTTAGGATTTGTTATATAAATGTCACATCCTCTGTGAATGACAATTTGGTTTTTCTTTTCCTAGTTTTTAAAATTTAAAATTTGCATGTGATTCTTCAGATGTTAAGCACCATGATTTGGTATGGACTTTTTTATGGACATCCCTTATCTAGTAAAGGACCTTTGTTTCTTATTTTGAGAATGCTAGGAAGTATTTTTAGTTATGAATTTTTGCAGAATGTGATCCAGTGAATTTTCCACATTTGTCGATAATTTCTTATGACCTTTGATCTTTACTGATGTGGTATAGTACGTTTAAAGGTTCTGCTAGAACTGAATTCATAGTGTAAAATCAACTTGGCCATGACTGTATTTTCTATATTGCTGAATTCAGTTGCCTAAAATTTTGTTATTGTTTTATCACTTTCTGTGATTTTGTAAAGCTAGATACCCCTTTTACTTCATGAATAGTATATTTTTATTCACTTGGGTGAGTCTCTTGTGTCTCAAATATGTTAAAATATATGAATTTCAGAAGTTTATCAGTTTGGATAGTTCATATATGTCATTTTATTAAAAACTCTTTGACAGTGTTTGTAAGGATTATACACTAATGCCATGTCAAAATAGTTACATTAAATACTAAATGTATAATGACTTGAGGATACAACTGTAATTAGGATTTTTTGTTGTTATTTAGCTGGGATATAGAAATAACTTTGTACTATTAGCTGGGAAATCACTTTTCCATGGGCCAGGCCCATCCCCAGTGCCTTCTCAGGTGCTACCAGCCGTGGGTGATCCAGCACCTCCCTGTGCAGTCTGGGTTGCCTCTGTTACTGACATTACCTTAGTTTCTTCCTCAGGCCATGCTGCACAAAGGACAATACAGAAGGGAGTTCAGGCTTTTTGCATTTTACAGATTTTGGTACTTCCTTAGAAATTTGGCAGATGCTGGTCACAAAAAAAAATGCACAAATTTGAAAGTTTCTGGAGTTCTCATTATGTTGGTCATGGGTTCTGTACTGAGAGAAGAAAATGGATAGCTTTATTATTATTATTAATTAATTTATTAATTAATTTATTTTTTGGTACCGGGGATCAAACTCGGGACCTTGTGCCTGCAAGGCGGGCGGGGGAACCACTGAGCTAAGTCCCCGACCCTGGATAGCTTTATTATTGAGGGTGTGGTGTACTTTTGTAAGTCCTTACTCCTCATAAATATACAGTCTATTGAATCCACTAAAATGCATCAGTCTTTTCTCCCTCCAGAATAGATCCTCTTGATGCAAATTCTCAAAGTAGTAAGCAATTTGTATCCCTAAGACTTAATACTGAAGGATATTAAGATTTATTGATTTCTTCCCAGTCCAGAAAATATCTGGCCTGGACTTATTTTCTTTCAGTAATTAACCCTTGATAACAGAGAAACAGGTAAAATAATTTCTTCACATCTCTGAGAAATATATGGAGCTGTCATGGTTTATTGTTGGGAATAAAATTTCGAACTGGTTAAGATGAAAAAACCCATAAAAATTAGTGAACTGAAAAACTTCACTTAAATGGAAGTGGTACTAATTTTGGTTCAAGGTTGGGCAAAACATCTAAAATAATTGATGAATAAATGGAAGTAAAGCAAAGAGAAGATAAGCCATCAAATCTTTTTTTTTACAGTGTATTTATCTGCATTGAAATGAAAGCATGGCTATGAAGAAATGCTTTTAGTGTCTCAATAATACAAGTTAAACCCTATTAGAAGAAATCTTCAAGATTTTTCCATTTATATATTAGAATCTTGTTGTTTTCAATATTGCCTAAAATGAGGTGCTATGAATGAGTGTGAAATATTTATTGTATAAGATATCCATTATATTATTAAAAACACTTGAGTAGAAAATAGTATTTCAAAGAAAATTGTTTGAAATTATGATTTTTATGCTATATTTTCATAAGATTAGTCATAAGATTAGTCATAAGATTTTTTACATGTTAAAAATTTTTCATTATGTTGCATACCTGATGAGTGGTAGATAAGTTTCTGATCACTGTATTTCTTCTGCTAACCTGGTTCCTGGTCAGTATTATATCCTCAGTGAAAACTTGAAAAGAATGGGAAATTAGCTTCTCAAAAATGCTGTGTATATGAGGCAATGACATTCTTGTATATGTCTTCTTTTTGCATACAGTCTTCCTTTAAGTCACCTCCAACTTTATGCCAAATAATTCCTGTCCTATTTAGAATTTTTCCATAGAGTTTTCTTTAGATCTTTGTAAACAGGAGAAGAGCCTAGTGCTAGGATTTCTAGCCTGAATCCTATAGATCACTTCTGAAACTGGTGAAGGGAAAGTAACTGCAGTTCTGAGCTCTAGTGACGCCTGCCACAGGGAAACTCATGGATTGGGCCAAATAATCTTTAGGGAACTTTTTGTTTTTGAATCTAATAAAAATCTCAACAGAAGGATATAATTTAGTCACTTAGAGAAACCGAGAAATCATTATGGGATTGATGTAGAGGATATCTTAGCCCAGCGAATGTGAATGTTACTTGATAACTTATCCAAACACTATTGCAATGGTTGCTTGAATTAAAGTTCCAGTGTCATCACTTGCTTGAAGGTACCTATTCAGTATACAACTATAAGCACATCTTCATTGTGTTTATACTCACTGACACATTAAAGGGGGTTAATAGGCATATGAGCTAGTAAAGAATGTCTGTTTCTGAAGAAACATGTTGGTATTTCCAAGCTTGTTAATATTTTGATCTCCTAATCAAATCATGCCCAAGTAACCCTGGTCAATTTGTTTTTTCCCCATTGTAACAGTTTTAGAATCCAACAGTTATGGCAATAGTGTGTAAATAGCAAATTTTGGAGAATAGCAGGCACTTTCTCTCTCTCTTTCTTTCTTTCTTTCTTTCTTTCTTTCTTTCTTTCTTTCTTTCTTTCTTCCTTCCTTCCTTCCTTCCTTCCTTCCTTCCTTCCTTCCTTCCTTCCTTCCTTCCTTCCTTCCTTCCTTCCTTTCTTTGGTACCGGGCATCAAACTTGGGTCCTTGTGCTTGCGCAGCAGCCGGCGAAACCACTGAGCTAAATCCCTGGCCAGCAGGCACATTCTTAATAGAAATTACTGTTCACATGGAATCATATGTCCAGAAGAAGTAAAATTTATCACTGAAGGACAAAGATAATAGCTGTTTTGATATAGTGACGTACTAATGACTAATTTAGGAAATAGGATAATATGTAATCATAATTTTCAAATATTTTGAAAGATTAAATTTTTGAACTAGGAGCAGTGTATTTTATTCACAGCTTCATGATTAAGCAACAGATCATACCATCTGTCTTTAGCATGACTCCCTAGTAATGTATAACACGTACTTTTGTCACTTTTAATTTAGGATGTTACTTTTTTCCACACATGAAATAGAAGTACTACTGTATGCTAAGTAGTCTCTGTGTTATATTTTTTTCTGGTATAGCAGTTATAATTGATAAAACCCTAATGTAATAATTCATTTAATGATGTTTTGAACGGCCAATAGCAGGTCATAGAGGAGGGTTTATTTTACTTTTCTAAAAAATGAAATAATTTCATTTTACAATCACTGATCTCTGAAATCTCCTCCCAGTAAATTAATATATTCCCTTATTTCATCTCATGTGAAGACTTAGAGCCACATACAGTCTCAGTAATCATATCCTGAGTGATGTAAAGTTTGCCAGTATAAGTGAAGATGTTGACAAAATGAATAAAAGGAGAATAGTCTTTGAACCACAAGATTATTTTTCTTTTCCTTTGATGTGAAATAAATACATGAGTGCATAAATTAACATTAAGTTAGATTAAATTAAGGGTGATGTAGTCCTAGGAATCATTGATATTTCTGTTACATCTGAGATTGCTTTGAGATCAATCATACTTCGTGGAAGTACTTCCATTTTTATTTTGTAATCATAGGTTTCTTAGAATCTTTATCTTATTTGTGAAAAAAGAAAAAAGCTAAAAGAAGTTTATAGTCAATGAAAGGGGAAATGCAATTATTGTCTTAGGCTTTTACAAAGAGCTGGCTTCCTAGTAGATTTAGAAAAGGAATTTTTGAATTGATTACAAATTTTACTTGTATTTTACTTATTATTCAAGGTCTTCATTTGTTTTAACAAGCAAAGTGTAGAAATACAGCCCGTAGTGTGAACAAATTTCATTCTTCATATCCACTCTTTACAAGCATCTCTTCCTTCCTGACAGTCTTACAGTGGAAGTGTGCATGACATGTGGGGTTTGTGTTGTGGGAAACCTTGACCAGTTTATACAGTAAAGCTTTTATCTTCAGAAAGGACGATGAAAGCCTTTCCAGAACATGGGTGTTTATTTAGCTCTTAAAGATGTCCAGAGAAGTTTAGAACCACAGCAGGGTCAGTCTGTGTTTGCTATTGACAAATTTTATTATCTGGCTCAAATCTCTCCTATTAGAGTTCTCTTATTGTCCTCTTTAGTTCTTGGGATATACTCAGAGCAAGACTTAATGCCAGTTTCTGTGGCAGTGGAGAGAGTACAAAAGTACTTTTTCCCTTAAGAAAAAACTAGTTTTCAATGTCTCCTGTGTAATAATATTTTATATGCTGAAGACTGTAATTAGGTCATCCATTTGTAATTAGGCCACGTTGTCTTCTAGACTAAATAATCTAAGCACTGTATTAGTTTTGCTATGGACCTATTGATAATCCTTTAAGCAGTTGGCTTAATGACCTCTTTTCACACTCACCCAGTTCTCTATGCCCTCTCAACTTGAGCTACCAGTTATAGGCAGCCATATGTTCGTCTGACTTCTCTGTGGTCTAGGCATTATTTTCTAAGCATTAGTCATATTTTACAAATTCTCACAAATTTAAAAAAACCTGAAAATGAATCCTGTATTAGTTATATACATATTTTTTTATATGTGATAGATTTGAGGTGTTTGTGTATCTCTCTGTAACTAGACACATTTTTTTGGAAACAGTCATAAATTTAGTTTCTTTCTGTCATCTAATAATCATAATGGTGATACTGACTCTAGCCCTGCTGTATATGTGTGTATGGACACAGACGTAAAGGAATATAAATTATATCTGTATTTACTAGATGCCTATTACAGGCATGAGTAAAACAAAAATCCCAGGCTCAGTTGGTGAGGCAGGGATGTCAAAAAGGCATAGTAACGTGCTGTATACTACTGGAATTGTGAAGTGGGAACATAAAGTTTGCTCTGAAACTTATGAGATTAAGTGGATTTTATTCAATTAAGAAAGTGGAACAAGCATTTTAAGATGTGGCTCTTTAGGAATATTTGATTGGTTATAAGTGCTGGGATCCAAATGTTCCAAAAGACAGGGCTGAATAGGAGGATTGAGGAGAGCTAGCCCAAGGAATGGAAAGCCCAAAACAGAATGATTTTAAGGGGTTTGTATATTAGTATAAACTATAAACAGTGTGCACTTGGCTTGGAGACTGGTGAACAAGGAACAGGTCTGAGAAGCTGATAATGAGATTATCCTGATTCTCCAAGTAACCTGGGGTGGAGACCTTGGGTGAGGCAGAGAAAAGGCTAAGTACTGATTCCAAAGACTGGGTGACCATTTTGACACAGGGAATAAAAGAAGTTGAAGTGGCAGGGCCTCTGATCTTGTGCTTTTTGATTGAAGAAGAAGGAAGGCAAGGGAGGCAAGGGTGATGAAGCAGTGAAAAAAATATCTGGATATCTGAGTTACTTGTATACTTACAGGAAGAGTTTTTGTCTAGAGCTCAGTAGTGAGGTTTGAAAGGGAAAGTGGAGTTTGGTGGTTGAAATCATCAAGAGACCAGGTACAGTGCAAAGATGAAAGCAGAGATGTAAGGTCCCTTCAGGAATAAGGCTGGCGAGAAGAAGGGAAGCCAGGGAAGAGGCTGAAAGAAGAGTAAGGTGTAAGAGAGAAGAGCCTTAGAAGTCAAGGAAACATGCTCCTGAAGGCAAGTGCACTTGATGGTAAATGTCTCCTGCCACAGAAGACTGAAAGTGACAAGATGATTAGAGACCTTAATTAGGACAGTTTAACTAAAGCATCAGTGTCAAAAGCCAGATGATAGTGGCTTTAGAAACAAATGGGGACAGAGAAATAATTAACATTTCCTGGCAACTCTTAGGCTGCGAGTATTTTATTAGTTATTTCTTGGTTTTTCTGTTTAATTGTTCTACGAACCCTGAGAATTAGGTGTCTTGCAGATAAGAAATTGAGTCTTTAAGTATTAGTCCAAATTGCAAAACTTTTAAGTCCTAGAGCCAAATTTCAATTTCTGTCTCATTATTATTCTTAAATAATTTAGTATATAAATGTAATAAGGTAGGTAGGATTGATAATTATTTTCTCAATCAGGTAGGTATGGTTTATGAAATAAGGCAACTTCCTAGTCAGTTTTTATTGTAGTATAAAATTCCTCTCACTGTTATTTATATCATCATTATGCAATTAATAGGAGAATAGCAGTAAACCAAAGAATATAATAAGGTGTATTATTGGAATTAGCAATAAGAATCTCTTGTGGTAAGGGCATGTGTATACATAATACACACTATGGAAATGGTGAGAATGGTTCTGTTTTATGACACACTTGACAGTTATGGACAGATTTAGGTGCTATATAAGACATGAAACACGATGAAATACTTCATTCAGGAGAGATCAGCAGCCTGCCACTTGGTAAGTACGTATCACTGAGTCTTTAGGGCTGATCAGGATTTTATAATGCTCAATGTTATAGTTGTTCAGTGTGTAAAGGTATTAGTTAAGCCAGCTGTCATAATTTACCAAGTAATGTATTAATTGTTACTTAATGAATGTCTAAGGGCTAGTCAGTGACTCATAATAAAGTAATTACTAAAATACTAAATTACTAAAATAACATCATTTTCTTAACAGTAAATAAATAGTATAAAGTATGAATATACCCATTGTAAAACAGTTCATGGTTTTTGTGAAATTTGACAAGTGCTGAACATGTTAATTTTAATCAGACCATGTAAATAACAGAAAAATGGAAACTTTTGCTAGAATATAGTTACTGTTTTGTGTGGCTCTCTCTTGAAGATTAGCAGGCTGAGGACATAGCTCAGTGGTGTAGCACCTGCCTGGCAAGTGTGAGGCCCTAAGTTTGATTCCCAGTACCAAAAAAAGAAAAAAAAGATAACTATCTCTTGAAGGTTAGCAAACTCTTAAGTTTGTGTTGTGGTGACAGAATACAAAGGAAGAAAGAAGTTTCAGGAAATTCAGGGTTTGGGATTGTAGCTAATTGAGGAAAATTTCTTGGATTGAGATTCCAAAACTGTGGGAAGGAGGTCACATATTAAGCAGTGGCATTAGGGATCAATACAAAAAATGTACAGGAATAATTTCAAATAAATTAAAGGAAGTTGCTTATGATGAGCTAAGATAGTAAAATTTGCTTTATATATGAAAATAAAGAGAATCTCTGTTTTTGGCAATTCATAGATACTTGCATTTTTTTTTTTTTTTGGGTACCTGGGATCAAACTTGGATCCTTGTGCTTGTGCAGCAGGTGGCGAAACCACTGAGCTAAATTCCTGGCCCACTTGCATTTTTTTCAGTCCATAAATTCAAATTGGTTGTTGTTTAGAATCTGACAAAGTGAATTTTTTCTTAAACATAAACTCTTTTAGGAATTTTTGGCTGATTTTCTTCTTTGGGTTAAGAATGGAATGTGAACTTTTTTTCCTCTCACTCTCTTTTATTTGATGAGATTCCAGTCATGTTCTAGTTTATATCATAGCAGAGAGGTTTAAAATGACCTCTTTATGAATGCAGTTGCTACTGCTTCCTTTCTCATTTCCCTTGATCTCAGCATGGCTTTTGACAGTGTCAACTGTGCTATCATTTCAGAGTGCTTGAGGGAATTTCCATCCTTAAACACTCAATTTTACATCAAAATAATACTTGAAAAGCATAGTCTCATAGGCAAATATTTTATCTAATGTTTTTTTCAAGAATGCTGAAAATTCTGTTTAATTAGAACAATAGCTTATAGATGTCTGATTATTTTAATTTAGATTTAGAGATGGTTTCCACTTTATCATGTGACTAGGAGTTCTTTTTAAAATGTCTGTCCTGGACTGGTTGGTTTACCCTGAGCATAGGTGGCTTCATATATAAATAATCACTGGACATAAAGTGAACCAATGGAGCTTCATTGTGAACTAGAACTTACCCGTTTATGTTTAGCTGTGGTGTATTGTTGTTATAAAATTAGTTATTTCTTAAATAGGACACACATGTAAATACCGAATAGTTTCTCTAGTGTGAGAAACTGAAAGTGTAAATAAGGATGAAAGTGATTAAAATGAATAATTGATAATTTAAAATAGGAAAAGGTCCAAAGGTGTAGGGGTGGTGGGAGGGGAAGGTGAAAGGGAAGAAGGGAAAGGAAAAATTATGAGGAAAAAAAGTGGAAACAAAGTCTATGTAAATAGGGAAGGTCACACAGATAATGGGGGAATAATAAGAACTAAGATACATCATGTTCAGATACAGGCACCCAGTGATAAATGTAAACGTATTGTATACTAAAATGTACCAATAAATATATAAATAAAAAATTCATTATTTCTGTATCTAGCACCCTGTTACTATATTTATCTGTCAGATGTTAATATAGATAATGTCACTTCTGAGCTCTCTAAACTTTCTCCTGGTGGATGTGCTAACAGACTTTTTTTTTCATGATATGGGGATTAGAGAGGTATTCATGGGTAAATTTTGTCTTTGAGCTCTAGAGGACCCCAACCTTTCATTTCGGTGTTACTACATAAATAGAGCTTTCAGTCCTGGATTATTGATGCCAGCTTTTGTCCTTTAAGTGTCCTTCTTTTGCACATTATGCTAGCATATTCAACATTTGCAAATGTCACTTGAAAAATAGAACTATACTAACTCTTCGTATATCCCTTTCTAGCATGAATGCTTGGACTTCCCTTCACCTCTGCTGAGTAGCTCTTCTTCCCAGCTGGCTGTTCTGCCAAGGATACTTTTTTTTTAAAGCCCAGCAATCCCTGAAGTTATAGAGACTTTGCAGAAGTGAGGGAACCTTACTCCTACCTGAACTCTGGCATCTGACTATTGACCTTCCAGCAGAATAAGATGTGATGGCTGTGGTGTCTGATGAGTTATGCATTACATGTAGGTTTCTTGATTTAATTTTATATATTTCTTCTTGGCTACTATATTTTCTGGAACCCTTTGTTATATATTTCAGTTAAGGAAGTATATGTTTTCTTTAATGGTAAAGAATTCTTTTTTTTAGGTACCTGGGATCAAACTTGGGACCTTGTGCTTGCAAGACAGGCAGAGGCACCACTGAGCTAAATCTCCGGCCCAAGAACTCTTTCTTTTTTTTTTTTTTGGTACCAGGGATTGAACTTTGGCCCTTACATTTGTGCAACAGGTGGTGAAACCACAGAGCTAAATCCCCGGCCCAAGAATTCTTTTTTTTTAATATTAAAAATAACACATGTTGGTCCAGAGGAATGGGCTTCCCAGCCACCATCCATCCCACCGCTCCCGGCCCAGAGGAAGGGGCTTCTGGGCTGTCATCCATCCCGCTGCTCCTAGCCCAGAGGTGGGGGCTTCTGAGCTGCTGTCCCACTGCTCCTGGTCCAGAGGAAGGGGCATCCTGGCCACCATCCCTCCCCCTGCTCCCAGCCCACAGGAAAGGGCTTTTGGGCCGCCTTCTGTCCTGCCACTCCTGGCCAAGAGAAAGGGGCTCCCGGGCCACCATCCCTACTGCTGCTCCCGGCCCCTGTCCTACCTCTCCCAGCTCAGAGGAGGTGAGCCACGCGGGTGCCAACAGCACCCCCCCCCCCGCCCTGCTAGTCAAAATGAGAAAACATGTAAATAAGTCTCAGAACCAAACTTCCATATCACCTACAGCAACCCCAAAGGGAAATGAGATGCAGCACTCTGATACTCAACCACCTGGACCCACTGAAATGGCAACAAAAGGGGATCTGGAAAATATGAAATCAGAAATAATTTCTCAGATAACAGGAGAAATTGTGCTCCTAGTGCAAGACATGATTAATAAATCTAGAGAGGAGCTGAGGAACATGATGGAATCCCAACATGGAAACAAATGGAATCCATAAAACAGATGCAAATAGATTTCCAGGAGATGAAAAACTCCATTGAAAGTCTACACAGCAGAATGAGCCAATGTGAGGACAGAATTTCAGATATAGAAGATAAGATTGCAATTAATGACCAGGAAAAGAAAAATTGCTTCAAAATTGTAAGGGAACATGAGAAATCAGTGCAGCAGCTGCTAGATGATGCAAAGAAGAATAACATAAGACTGATTAGAGTCAATGAAGAAACAAGAGAGAGTGCAGATGACATAAAAAAAACTCTTCACAGAAGTAATGGCAGAAAATTTCCCAAGCAGGGGAAAAGAACTTGACATACAGATAAAGTGAGGCATATAGGACTCCAAATAGCCTTGATTAAAAAAAAAAATCTACACATAGGCATATAATAGTTAAGATTCCAGAAACTCAACAGAAGAACAAAGTTCTACAAGCAGTTAGAGAAAAGAAACAAATCACATACAAAGGAAAGCCCATCAGAATCACAGCAGACTTCTCAACACAAACCATCAAGGCAACAAGAGCTTGGAATGACATATTCCAAGCCCTAAAAGAAAACGGCCTCCAACCCAGATTGATGTACCCCGCAAAACTATCTTTCAAAATGGATGGAGAAATAAGATACTTTCATGACAAAGAGCACCTTAGGAACTTTGTGAATACCAAACCAGCACTCCAAAGAATTTTACACAATATCCTAGGAACAGACATTGAGGATCACAACCCCAGGAAGCAAAGCAGAATGAACCCATCTGGCATGACAAGAAATTAAATGTAAAGGGGGAGAACACAACAAAAAGAAAAACTCATGGCAATGACAAGTCAATACATTTCAGTTATAACCATCAACGTTAATGGTCTCAATTCACCAATCAAAAGAAATAGACTGTTAGAATGGGTCAAGAAGCAAAATCCAACAAAATGCTGCATACAAGAAACACACTTCATTCAAAAGGAAACTCATAGACTGAAAGTTAAAGGGTGGAAAACAATACTCCATGTGATGGGAACCCAAAAAAAGCAGGAGTAGCTATCCTCTTTGCAGATCAAGCAGATTTCAAACCAACACTGATTAAGAGAGACTAAGAAGGACACTACATCCTTGTAAAGGGAACAATCCAAGAGGAAGAGATGACAATCATAAATATCTATGTGCCAAACACTAGTGCGCCTAACTATGTAAAACAAATACTAACGGACATGAAAAGTCATATATGCACTAATACAATTGCAGTGGGGGGCCTCAACACCCCACCATCACAAATAGATAGATCAACTAGACAAAAAATAAGTAATGAAATACTAGAACTCAATCGAACTCTTGAACAAATGAACTTAACAGATGTTTACAGAGTCTTCCACCCCACAAAATCAGAATACACATTCTTCTCAGCTGCACATGGGTCATTCCCCAAAATACATCACATACTCACACATGGAACATGTTTAAGTAAGTGCAAAGGAATTGAAGTTATCCCCTGTATATTATCAGACCATAGTGTGATGAAATTGGAGATCCATAGCAAAAGAAACTCAAAAAATTTCATAAACACGTGGAAATTGAACAACACACCTCTGAATAACCAATGAATCACAGAGGAAATTAAGGAAGAAATCAGACAGTTCCTTCAATTAAATGACAATGACAGTGCAACATATTGGAATCTATGGGACACAATGAAAGCAGTCTTACGAGGGAAATTCATAGCAGTGAATATGCATATTAGGAAAACAGAATGAGCCCAATTAAACAACCTGATGCTGCACCTCAAGCTTCTAGAAAAAGAAGAGCAGGACAACCCCAGAGCTCATACAAGGGAGGAAATTATAAAGATCAGAGGAGAAATCAATGCAATGGAGACTAAGAGAACGATACAAAAAATCAATGAACCCAAGAGTTGGTTCTTTGAAAGAATCAACAAAACTGACAAACCCTTAGCCAACCTTATCAGAAAAAGGAAAAAAAAGGCCCAAATCCATGCAATTAGGAATGAAAAGGGTGAAATTACAACACAGCCAGCAGAAATCCAGAGGATCATCAATACCTACTTCCAGAACCTATACTCCAATAAGATGGACAACACAGAAGAAATGGACAGATTCCTAGATACATATGAATTACCAAAGTTGAACGAAGAAGACCGAAAAATTCTGAACAACCCAATATCAACCAATGAAATTGAAAATGTAATTAAAAACTTATCAACTAAGAAAAGCCTGGGCTCTGATGGCTCCACTGCTGAATTCTACAAGACATTTAGAGAGGAACTTCTGCCACTACTGTTTAAACTCTTCAATGAAATTGAAAGGGAAGCAATACTCCCAAATTCATGCCTGGAAGCAAGCATCACCTTGATCCCCAAAGCAGAGAAAGACTCAACCAAAAAGGAGAACTATAGGCCAATCTCACTAATGAACATAGATGCAAAAATCCTTAATAAGATATGCAAATAGAATGCAGAAGATCATCAAGAAGATCATACACCCTGATCAAGTGGGATTCATTCCAGGGATGTAGGGATGTTTCAACATAGGCAAATCAATCAGTGTAATACACTATATGAATAGAGCCAAGGATGAAAACCATATGATTATCTCCATAGTCACAGAGAAAGCATTTGACAAAATCCAACATGTATTTATGATGAAAACCCTACAAAAAATTGGAATAGATGGTCTCTACCTCAAACTGATAGAAGCCATCTATGAAAAACCAACAGCCAGTATCATACTAAATGGTCAAAAACTGAAATCCTTCACACTAAAATCAGGAACAAGACCAGGATGTGCACTATAGCCACTCTTGTTCAATATAGTTCTGGAAACATTAGCCACGACAATTAGACAAGAGAAAGAAATAAAAGGAATAAAGATAGGAAATGAAGAAGTCAAATTGTCATTATTTGCAGATGACATGATACTCTATATAGAAGACCCCAAGAACTCCACCAAAAGTCTTCCAGACTTAATAACCAAATTCAGTCAAGTAGCTGGTTACAAGGTCAACACACAAAAATCAATAGCTTTCCTCTACACCAATGACAGACTCACTGAGAGAGAAATAGGACAAATAATTCCTTTCACAATAGCATCCAAAAAACTGAAATACCTAGGAATCAACCTAACGAAAGAAATCAAAGACCTCTTCTCTGAAAACTATGGCACTCTGAAAAGAGAGATTGAAGATGATATCAGAAAATGGACAGACATCCCCTGCTCCTGGGTAGGAAGGATTAATATAGTGAAAATGGCCATACTTCCAAAACTGCTATATGGATTTAATGCAATTCCAATTGAGATCCCAGCAGCATACTTCATGGACCTCGAGAAAACAATCCAAAAATTCATTTGGAACAAGAAGAGACCCAGAATAGCAAAAGCAATTCTAGGTAACAGAGACATGGCAGGAGGTATCACAATCCCCAACCTGCAACTCTACTACAAAGCTACTGTGATAAAAAAAAAAAAGCTACTGTGCATGGTACTGGCAAAGAAACAGACCTGAGGACCAGTGGAACAGATTAGAAGATGCAGAAACAACTCCAGAACCACTTAGCCATCTCATCTTCGATAAAGGAACCAAACACCCTCACTGGAGGAAAGATGGCCTCTTTAGTAAATGGTGCTGGAAAAATTGGGCTTCAACTTGCCAAAGATTAAAACTAGACCTGTATCTCTCACCATGCACTAAACTAAAATTGAAATGGATTAAAGATTTAAATATTAAAATAGAAACTCTGATTCAGTTGGAACAGAGGTTAGGTAGAACTCTTGAAGACACTGGTGTAGGAAAAGATTTTATGAACAAAACCTCAGTTGCCTGTAAACTAGCACAATCAACAAGTGGGATCTCTTATTAAAAGGCTTTCTGCACAGCAAGAGAAACCACCAGCAGTGTGAAGAGACAACCCACAGTGTGGGAAAAAATCTTCACCTGCTTTTCCTCAGACAAAGGTCTACTGACCCAATCCGAAAATGGGCATCTGAAATGAACAGACATTTCTCAGACAAAGAAGTAGAAATAGCAAATAAATACATGAAAAAATGTTCAACATCACTGGTCATTCAAGAGCTGCAAATGAAAACCATGCTGAGATTCCACCTCACTCCAGAAGGAATGGCTGCTATCATGAAATCAACCAATAACAAATGCTTGTGGGGCTGTGGGGAAAGAGGAACCCTGTTCCACTGCTGGTGGGAGTGTAGACTGGTGCAAGCAGTGTGGAAATCAGTATGGAGATACCTCCAAGAACTAGGACAGGAAGAACCATTTGACCTCACTATTCCACTGCTGGGGATCTTCCCCAAAGAATTAAAAGAATCATACTACAGTGATATATGTGTGCCCATAGCAGCACAGTTTGTGATAGCTAAAACTTGGAAACAGCCCAAATGCCCATCAACTGGAGACTGGATAAAGAAAATGTGTGGTTTTTAAAAATAAAATGGAGTACTACTCAGCCATAAAAAATGAGAAATTAGAGACATTTATAGCTAAGTGGTTGCACATTGAGGCAATACTCTTAAGTGAAATAAGTAGGACACACATGCATAAATACCGAATAGTTTCTCTGGTGTGAGTAACTGAAAGTGTAAATAAGGACTAAAACATATAATAGGTAATGTGAAATAGGAAGAAAAGAGGCAAAGGGGAAGGAAGTGGGAGGGGCAGGGGAAGGGATAGAAGGGAATGGAATTAATATGAGAAAATGCAAAAATAGGGTCAAAATCTTTGTAAATAGGGAGGGATGGAAGAGTTGAAGGGAGGGGTGGGCAAGGGTGAAAAATAAGAACCAAGAGAGACTATGTAAAGGTGCAAACTTCCAATGATGAATGTCATTATATTGTATGCCTAATATGTACCAATGATTAAAATGAATAATTAATAATACAAAATAGGAAGAAACGGTCCAAAGGGGTAGGGGTAGTTGGAGGGGCAGGGGAAAGGAAAGAAGGGAAAGGAAAAATGATGAGAAATGGAAAAAATGGAAATAAAGTCTTTGTAAATAGGGAAGGGTGGAGGGGATGAAGGGAGGGCTAGGAATGGGGAAAAAATAAGAATCAAGGTGCATCATGTAAAGATACAAGTTCCCAATGAGAAATGTAATTGTGTTGTATACCTAAAATGTACCGATAAAAGAATTTACCAAAACAAAAACCACGTCCGTTGAAGTTTACCATAAAATATTTTAAATTTATTCATATTTATTTTTGTGCAAAAACTGTTCTTTTTTGTTGTAAAGTTTTAATATCTTATATAGACACCAGTTGAAGAACCTTTGCAGGTTTTTTAGTTTCTGATTATGAAAAGCAAATGTGATTATCTTGGATTCAGGTCATTGATTACAAACATAGCAGTCTGAATTTTTCATGGAGGAAAAATAGAACTGAGAAATTTCTCTTTAGATTCTTTTGTATTTCTTAAGAAGGAAAACAATAACAACAACAACATAATATATTGGCATTGGGACAAGTTGGGGTTAAGGAATTTTAAAATGAGTGAGTACAACTAGTTCCAGCAGCCAGTGCTCCACTGAAGAAAAGACATTGGTAGCCCATCACCTCAGGCCCTGAATGACTTGAAGTGAAGGGTCCTT
Source organism: Heterocephalus glaber (assembly GCF_053883595.1). Lineage (NCBI taxonomy): Eukaryota > Metazoa > Chordata > Mammalia > Rodentia > Bathyergidae > Heterocephalus > Heterocephalus glaber. The sequence continues at coordinate 14,124,751 of NW_028258403.1, forward strand.
TTCTAGTGAAATGGACCTGGTATAATTGGAATGGATCCTACTGGACACAGAATGTTGTGTAATGCAGTAAAGGTGGTAAAAGTAGACATGGTGTCAGGGTGCCTAAAAGCTATGATCATTCATGTGCAATAACTTCTTCTTTAAAAAGAAAGTTCCTTAGTTCTGAAAAAAATACAAATGCCATAGCTGTGGTAACTTGCCTATAAAATCTTTAACGCAGTGATGATGGGTATAATGACACATGCCTGTAATTCTAGTACTCTGGGAGTGTAAAGCAGGAAGATTGCAAGTTCAAGCCCAGCTCTGGCAACATAGTGACTTAGCGAGACCTTATCTCAAAATTTAAAAAAAATTAGAAATGGCTGGGAATGTAGCTCAGTGTGAGGGCCCTGAGTTCAATCTCCAGTACCTCAAACCAAACCAAACCAAAACAAAGCAACAACAAAGCAACAACAAAAAATTTTTAACACAATGGTATTAGCAGCTATTATTAGGGCCCTGTATACTTTCCTGAAATTTATGACTTATGTGCAGTAATAAAAATGGTAATTCAATTTTATTTATTCTCTTCAGTTACTTTAATGAGATAAGTGGGAGTATAGTGATTTACAAATGAGGAAATAGACCCAGGGAGGTGAGGCTCACCCTAAGATTTTTATTTAGTCAATAGCAGACCTGAGATTGGAACCCAAGGCAGCCTTACATCAGTCTGTGCTGAGTGGTTTACTTTCCCTAGCTGTTGTTCAGCTTACACCCTTTGGGCACTTCTTGATATGAAGGGACTTGTGAGGCTTACTTTATATTAGTAGCTATTGCTTCTGGAAACACAAGAGTAGTGGCCTGTGCAGTTGGGGTAGTGTGCTTTGCACATCTCTAATACAGTGATGGAACACTTTACAAATAACTGCTTTTGCCTGATCTGTGGAAAGAGGCAGTTTTTAATTCATTCATTTTCTAAAGTTTTGTTATACTCCAAAGGAAGCAGGCTTAAATCTACAAAAATAACTTTTCCCTTCTTTTTTCCTTGTCATTGATTGAAACAAAGATTAATGAATATGCTCAGACTTGCTGGCTCTTTCTTTTCTCTTGAAAAATTTGAGAAATAATGGGATCTCAATGCAATCAATGAAAAAAATAGAACAAATTGTTAAATTTTATGAAAAATTATTTTCTGGAAGAATTCAAGAGAAAATCCTACTGTACAGATGCTAAAGTAGCACTTTATATAAAAAACAAACTGAAATAAGCATACTTGAATTAGCGTGAAGATATTCAGTGATAAAGTGGATGTTTTTATTGACTAAAGATGAATAGTTGGACTATTATAGTGAAAATCTCAGCCAAGGCATCATGGATATTTAAGATTTAAATGCGACTTTTATATAGCCTCTGGCAACATCTGAGGAATTTGAAGACAAAATTGAATCTAGACGGCATCTTATTACTGAAGAAATTCTGCTTGATTCACCATTAACCCAGATTACTATTTTTTTCTTAAAGCAAGTGATCCATCAGTATTTATACTGTGTCTTCTGGATTTTTAAAGGCCATTATAACTGATGCTATTTAAAAAGAAATACAGATACAAAAGTCAATATATGTATGAGTACAGATGGGTACATATATACATCAGCTAGCTTTTGCTGTTTGAACCTTTAGCTAATATCAAAATTAGGGAAAAATTGTAATGCTAATGAAACAAACCCCAATTCATGTTATACATTATAAGAATTAAGCCAGAATTTATAATAATGCTCATAATTTTAAGAGTTAATTTAAATGTATATGCCAAAAATGGCCCCAAATCTCTGTCACATCAGTAGTAGGCCAATATGACAATGCTGTGTTTCAGCTCTCTTTGGCTAAGATTTGCAATATGAACCTCAATTCTGTTGTACTTTTTTTGGTATCGACATGATAAATTATGATGCTATCCCAAATACAGGAAACTATTAAGAAATTACTTTTCCTCTTGGAAGGCTACTGCCCTGGTTCTCCACCATTTTGACTAAAATATCTTACTCTAGATTTAAACATGGAAGTCTACTATGAATAAACTAGTGGTTCTCAGTAGGTTTCAGGGAGAAAATAGGAAGATAGAACTTTGTAAACAGAACCACCTGGAAGCTACAGTGGGCTTTTTTATATTATCATCTGCTTTTCGAAAGATCAGGGATGCTGGAATATCTCTCATCCTATCATGTAGAATTGGATATAATCTATCAGTTTTCTTGATGGAGTATGTTATACCTCCAGGGTTTTGTTAATTAGTAAACAAGATTGACACATTGTAATTGTCATTTATTCTTCAGTTCCTACCATATGACATCAAAATAGTAGTTGTTCATTACTTTTTGAATATGCATAAATCCATATTGGAAGGCTAAGCATAGAATGCTTTCATAGAATTAGTTAATTTCTCTTTTGGTCAGGAAGCACAGTTGAAGAAAGAGCAATTATCTGATGAATTAAGAATAGAAAGCACATCCGTGCCACAATGGCAAGCTTAGTCAACTATGATTCCACCATGCTTTTTCTCCAGTGCAGGGAGATACAAAACCTTTATACATTTTAGTGTAAATACAGTCTTCTAAACATTTCCCCATAAGTTTTGAATATAAGGAAATTTAGTGATGACTAGAGAAGGGAGAAAGAAAGAGGTTTCAATGATCTTATGTGTACTTGTAATTAAAATCAAAATGTTGTTATGAATTACAGAAATTTATCTGAAATTCTACAATTATGGATAAAATTAGAGGACTTCTTTGAGCTATAGGTTTATATGATATTTCATACAGGAGATGTAAGCTGACTTTAAAGTATTTGAGAGTATTTCCTCAGAATATTGTCTGTGATGGCAAGGGAAGAAAGAGGCAGAAGAAGAAGAAACACCATTGTTAAATGTTTAAAAACATGCATTGTTAAATGTTGCTTTGTTGTTTAAAAAAATAAAGTTCTGGAGGATCACTCCATTTGGTGTGTGAAGAATATTCAGTTGAGGTATAGTTTCAAAAGTTTTATCTCAGTAACAAAGATTTTTCTCTCCCTTTGGATTCCTGTAGTGTTGTTATTGATTTGCTCCCAGTTGTCAGGAATTGAGTAATATTGTGTGTTGAGTAAATCAGGGTAGTCTCATAATTACTTCAAGTGAAGATTAATAAGTGGTTATATATTGATGGTCAAGCATAACTAAATATAACTAAACACAAACATGCAATTGTAAATTTTAAGATGGTTTACGTTATCACTAGCCTTTCCTGATGTCCATTTATTGTACATATGTATGCTTAACTTCTTAGTATCTCATTATCTTATGTCAACATACCATTTAATCAGTTTTCCCTGGATTGGCTTTTTACTCACTGCATTGCTACTTCTGAAAGAACAAATAATTAGTATAAGAAGTAAGCTTGGTGTCAGTGCCCCTTTTGATAATTATAGTAGTACTCGCCTATTCTGAATATATATTAAAACATTTTTCAGTAGGGCTATGATGAAGTGTACTTTCTCCACTACTCTTTGGTGGTGTGGCTCAGTGCCTTGGTTTTAATTTGTAGAAACACCACTGCTGCACAATAAATTATATTGAAATAAGTGTGGCATATTATGATATAAATATCCCCTGAAAATGAGGAAAAACAAGTTTGACACTCAGGTGTCTAATACATCACTCAGATATTAGGAAACGGATTGCACTGTTGTTGACAGAAAGTAAGAGGATAGAAGATGATTTCAGTAGTATGTAAGGAAACGATGCCAGAAAACAAAAGTGATTATTTTTAGCTTATTTGGCTGTGTATGGAGGTGAACACATAGATCACAAGCAGATGACCATTGCTTAAATGTATTCTTTCCTTTTACTCCCTGGCCAGTGTGTCTTTGGTCTTTCCAGAAGAGCTGGTGTTGCCAGTATTTATCTCTGTTCTGTGAATTCTCTCATTTGCATTGCGTTGCTTCATTTGTTGAATTCACGTATTCTCCACTGTGTCATTTCTCTTTTATACTTCAGTTGTGTTTTGCTTTTCCCATCAATGCAGGATTATAATTCTTAGTTCTCAGATACATTGGAAATTCAATGAAGAAGAATAACTAAAATGTCTTTTGTAAAAAAGTAGCAGGAATTTTTCCTTTTCCTGCTTTGTAGCAGCAGAAAGTATAGAATGAACTGAAAAGTGTTATAAAAGTGGGGAGTGGGGTCAGGACTGGCTCCATTTAGAAGTGAATGATGGAGTTGAGGAAGAGTCTATTGACTATGGCCAAACATCACTAGAAATTCTTGTAGCTACTAGATATCCATGTACCAATTCAAAAATCAATCTCTGTGTTTCTTTCCTGTTTATTTTTGGTCAGATGACAGTGGAACACTAGGGCTACAGCCTCCCAAGAAGAGAAGTAATTTCTCAGTAGTTTCCTGTATTTGGGATACCATCATAATTTAGTCATGTTGATACCAAAAAAAGTACAATGGAATAGATTGTGAGACAGTGATTGGCACCTGCAGTCACTTATTATTTTGTCAAGAACTTAACATGCCAATCAATTACATGAGTAATGTATGCTTGGCTGAAATTGATCCTAAAACACTTCATGTTAAGCATCTTGATATTTTCTGTTAATGTGAGTCATGGTTGGGCTGTAGACTAAGCTTTTATCTGTGCTTCTGTTTTGTGACTAAAGGGGAAATGACAATAGGTATGAACTGGTGAAAACATTTTATAGCAGAATAAACTTTTAAAAATACACTTAGAGGTGGAGGGCACACTGATACTTGTTAGATGATTTTCTCCTTGATTATGAAAGTAATATGGACTTACTGTGGAGAATTTTAAAGTACTGTATAGGCAAATAAGATGAAAATAGGTAATTCCATTAATCACAGTAACCACTTTATAAATTTTGAGGCTATTTCCTTCCAGTCTTCTAAAATTACGTGAGTATGATAAGGTAAGATTATTAAAAAAAACTTGGTTAATGTGTCTCATATCATTAAATATTACTTAAAAGTAACATTTCTTATAAAGTACACTGTAATGCAGTTTCTTCTTTATGGTTAGATACTTGGGTTATTTCCTGTTTTTACTATTACAGATAAACTCATGATGAACTCTTTTGTGTAAATTTGCATGAATCTTTGCATTCCTTAAGATTATTATATGAAGATGAAATTATGATGGAGGTATGTGCATCTTAAAACATTTCATACATCTTGATAGATTTGTCACCAGAAAGAGTGCCATCGTATCCCTACAGTGTGAAAATATCACTTCACCACGTTTGTCAACACCAAAATGTTTTAAAACCATTTCTTAGTTTGATAGTGAAAGTTAATATTCTGTTGAAAATTGTATAACTTTAGTTTTTGAAAAATTTTCATATTTTTACATCTTCTGTCCTTTAGTAGGATCTACCTACTTTTCTATTAGAACTTCAGTAATTTTAATTGATAGCTGTAAACAGTTGTGAAGGTTATAACTCACTTATAGAATTAATATTTTGTATAATTTTCTTCTATTTCTTTTTATTGAAGTATAAAGAATTTTTTCTCTTCTTCAACACTTACAAATATCAAATTTTCCTTTTTGGATTTCTTCATTACTTGTTTTACTTGAGAAGAGCACTGCATATATACTAATATTTTAGTGAGCAGCACATATGCACTAACGTTTTAATTTTTTTTCCTTTAACTCTGCAGTGGTGCAGAAGTCTTGTTGATAGCTCATGGGCTATTGTTCTGACATTAGCTCTTAGTATAGCATTTGTTTTAAAGAGAGAAGTGCACATATTTATAATTATATACCATATGTGCGTGTGGTTTGGGTGAATTTTTTGACACCTCCCAGTTTTTGTATTCAGATCATGCTGCTTTAATTACTGTATTTTGATAATAAGCTAGGATCTTGTAGGAAAAGAGAAACTTTGTACCACTTCTCTTTTCTAAATTTTAAAAAAATGCTAATCTGCTTTTCCAGGTAAGCTTTGACATTTCTTATTAACAAATTCCCTTTCCAGCTTTTCTTTTAGGTATTTTAAAGTACTGAGGTTTCTAAAATATTCTATCTTTCCATTGAAGACTATGATGCATATGTGTATTCATTCTGGCATTCTTTTATATACCTGAGAAATAGTTTGGCAATTCTTTGGATTTCTATGGAAATACCTTTTAAATGTTACCTTCTTCAATATAATAATTTTGTTTTTTACCTCTTGTAGTTCATCAAGTTAAAAAATATCCTCCTGTCCCCTACTTTGCTTTTCAGTTCTTTTAATAAAACCTATTATTGTTTTTTATCAAGGTGAAATTCACACAATATGAAGTTAACTATTTTAAAATGAACAATTTAGTAGCATTGAGTAAATTCATTTCGTCATACAACTTGCACGTCTATCTAGCTCCAGAACATATTTATCACCTCCAAAAGAAACTCGTATCTATTAAGCATTTACTTCCAGCTTCTGCCCCAGCCCAGAGAAACACCAGCCTGTGTTCTGTCTCCATGGATCTACCTCTTCTGGATATTTCCAGTAAATGGAGTGTGCGTGTGTGTGTGTGTGTGTGTGTGTGTGTGTGTGTGTGTGATGTGACCTTTTAATCTGCCTTATTTCATCAAGTATATTATTTTTTAGGTTTATCCATGTTGTAGCATATATTGGTACATTATTCCTCTCTGACTAATTAGTATTCATTTGTATGATTATAGCACAGTTTTATTGTCCATTGATGTCATTTGGGATTTTTATTATTGATAATGGTGCCACTATAAAGGTTCATGTAAGTATTTATTTCAGTACCTGTTTTTAGTTCATCTGAATATGTACTTACAAGTGAAATACTTGGGTCATATGACCATTCTGTTAGATTTTGAGGAACCACCAAAATTTCTTTTCTGTAGTGGCTGAATCATTTTTTTTAATTTATTCTATAAATTTTCTTTTTAAAAAATTCTGTTGGACATAAAGTGGTACCTAATTGTGACTTTGATTTATATTTACTTCACAGTGATCATCTCTTAAGATGGGTTTGTAGGGCAACAGCTATTGCTTTGAACTCAGTTTATCACTACTAAATTATTTTTCCATATTAAAATTTAGATACAGTTTTGTAACAGTTTTTCAGTTACTGGTATACTCATGTCTAACATTCAGTCTCTGAATCCTTTAATACTAGAGATTCTCCATTAACTTTGGTTCATTTCCCAGTTAACTTCAGTACATCTTCAAATGATTTTAAGTGATTTATGTATGTCGTGTTTTCTTTTGAGCCTTTGGATATTTTCTTTTTTATTATTATTATCATACTTAAATTATAACATGGCTTCTTACACAATTTCTGGTTCAGGAAGTTTCCCCTCTTAACCCAATAATGTAAATGTTGCTCTTTGTCTTTCTTATGGTATTTAAGTTCATAGACATATTTGATGACAACTAGAATATTTTTTGAAGATAAGTTGGTTTATTCTATGGAAAACTTAAAATTATGTGTATGTGAATATGTATATGTATGAACAGTTTTGGTGTTTTTTTAGGCATTTGGGAATGACTGCCTTTTCTGCTCCCTAATAAAAAGTGCAAAAGAATATTCACTAAGAAATGTCAAAGCTTTCCTGGACAATGAATAGTTTAGAATTCTGGTGAAAATTGAGAAAAGAGGAGGACAAAATTCTTCTTTATTTCGATCATGATATGCTCTTTTATTTGTAACATTCTCTTAAAGTTGTATTTAGGAATTTCTTTAGTTTTTCTCCAATTTTGTTCGTAAGCTTACTTTTATTTGAATTTCCCTAGCATTGTATTAGCTGTAATTTAAAAGGTAGATCTGTCTTCTTCATAATAATTCTCTAATATTTCTTTGTCTTGTTCATGTAGTCTGAAAAATCTGAACAATATTGCTCTCCATATTACTGGTTTAATTTTCCGCAGTGCTCAGTATATTCTTTGCTATGTCCTATGTAGTTTTTATTTTTCCTATTCTATATAGCATGGAGATTTTCTTTTCCTTACATGGTCTACTTTTCTTAATCTCTCAGCTCTTTGTCTTTGTATCTCTACTGATCCTATTTCACAGACTATATGGTGAAGCAGTGGCAGTGCCAGAGTGTACCCCAAGCCCATGGGACTGGAAATTTGAGCTCATAGTTCTAAAAATGTAATTTAAAAAGAAAATATATTAAATATATGAAAAAATAATTAAAAGAAAAAAGAATGATAGTATGTTCTTGCTTGAACATCTATACATGGCTACCTAGTGCTTTACTCTATGAAAGAATTACAAGTAATGGGTCATAGATGCTTTATAATTTGATGTTGCAGATTCTGTGCACCTGTCAGAGCATTGCTTTGTATGGAAATATAGAATACATCTCTCAGAAGCAAGATGAAATAATAAAGAAAGAGGGAGATTTTCCTTTCTACCTGCATGTGTTTTCTCCTTGTGACTTAATTCCTTTGCTTAAAGATGTTGAGTTATGAATATCCCAACACACTACACAGACATCGCAGTCTGGTAGGTTGTACAGGGGGAAAAGCATGAGTTTTAGTTCATTCTACAGATGTGAATTTGCACAACTACTTCATCACTTCTATTCATTTCAGTGCAACAGTCTTTTCTAACTCCTAAAGCTGAATGCCACACTGAGCAAATACCCATCTCTGGGGCGCTTGTGTGGACTGATTGAGATGACAGTTCCTTAATAAACCTAGCACAGCACTTAGCACTTAATGGCACTCAGAAATCATGTCTCTTTATCAGTGTTAGTTTATTGAGAAATGAATCAGACACCACGCTAGGGCCTGGAGGCTCAGGTGTGAATAAGACATAGTTCTCATCCTCAAAGAGCTCAGAATTCAGGCCCTTAATGAAAGGAAATGAACAAAAATAATAATCTGTGTTAAAACTATACTGGAGACTCCAAACTGCTTTGTCTTATTCATTTTGTATGCTCCAATTTCCAGCACAGTTCCTCACACCCAAATGCCTCTTAACTGTTTGGGCAAATGATTTACAATGCAAATACTGGGATGTGATGCATAAATGGATAATGTCCAGGGTGGAGATTTATAGAGGACAAGCATATGCTTCAAAGCAGGCCATAGTCAGGGAATATTTCTGAGCAGAAGTTATGCTTCAGCTGAAGTTTTTGCCTCACTGTTTCCTTTAAAAATTGGATTAAATTTTGCTCTACCAGGGGACTTGATACATCAAGGAAACTTGCTACATTTTTTTTTGTAAAGTGAGATCTTTTGTAATGCAAATAATCACTTCCTAATTTATATGTGAAGCAAGTTAAGATTTTTGTATGTCAGATTTTCTTTTCTTTTCTTTTTAAAGGTGGGCACAATGGTCCCTCTTTGCAATGAGTGAAAACATCCTTACAGTAATTGAATGAGAAATTATTGATTGAATTGAATCTGTATTCTTTCTTCCACATTCTAGAAAGAATAAAGAAACTGTTTTAACTGTAAAAATGCCCTTACTAAAATGAGTAAAGGAGGCGTGTCTGTGAAAACTTGATTGGAAGTTAAATTTTTCTTTCTTAATAATCAACTGATCTTTACAGGTCACTTCTTCAGGACTCCTTTACTCCTTATGTGAAATGTATGATCTTAATTCTACTGCTCCTATAAAATTCTCCAGATGGAAAAGGAAAAGATTGTTGACAAACTTTATAATTAGGATAGTAATTGCAAATACTTAATATTTGCTAGGAGACAAAAATAAAAAATGACCCAGAAATCTGTGAACAGTCAGGCTTATTTTAGACTTTTATGAAGTTCCAGGAAATCATTTAGTTTTTTTCTTTCGTTTGTTTGCTTTGAGACAAGGTCTCATTATGTAGTTCAGGGAAGCCTTGACTCACTATATAGCCCAGGCTGTCCATGAACTCGTGGCAGTTCTCTTGCCTCAGCCTCCCAAGTGCTGGGATAACAGGTGTGTGCCACCATGCCTGGCCCAAGTAATCATTTAGAAGATGAGATTTATATAGCCAGTAGGAAAAGTGGTTATCATATATAAATGCAGTATGAAAAACTTCACTTCAGTATTAGTGTATTAGATTGGCTTAATGAGTGAGAGAAGTTGTGTTGGCATACACACAAATATGAATTTAAATTGGGAATGTATTATAAAAATACATTTAATTGCACTAAACAATAAAAGGAAATATTCTCCAGAAACAAATAAAAGGTGAAGCAAACAATGGAAAGTCTACCTTTCATTAATCTCCTGCTCTTGTCATTTTTCTTCTCTAAAGGATTTTTAAGTATTGTAAGTAAGCGCAGTGTGCAATTCACCCTGCATATGTTGAATTTTGTTCCAATATTATTTATTCTCGTCTAAAATTCAATTTTGTGTTTTTAAGCAAAATTGTGAATTTATGTTATTGATTTGGGAGGATTTATCTATTGTCTCATCTTTGTTGTTTAAAAATATAGTAGATTAGTAAAATGTGTTATACAGTATATATGTATTAGCTCCCCATGGTAAATGTAATCATCATGTACTGAGAACATGTACTAATAAAAAAAGTAAAAAGAAATCCTAAAAACATTATGGTAGATTAAATCAGCCTCAGAAACAGCAAGGAACCTTTGCTATTAATTTATTCATATATTGATAGTGAGCCAGTATTACAGACAACTGTCTCAGTCTGTCATTACCATAGAGCTATGCTGGCCATGTGCCTAGTGACAGGTTAATACATAATTAGAGTGGAGAAGTATTGTAAGCATGAACACTAGGTTTCAAAGGATTTAAAAAAGAAGGTAAAAATCTTTTCTTTTGTATTCCATGTTGAAATGATAGTGTTTTGGATACATTAGGTTAAATTTTTTTTATTAAATTAAACTTGGCAATATAGCTCATTGGTTGAGAACTTTTTAGTCTGCTCTTGGTTCTGGTTGCATTCCCAGCATTGAAAATGGGAGAAAGAAAGGAAAGGAAGGAAAAAAGGAAGGAAAGCAAGTTTTAAGTTTACCTGTTTTTTTCTGACTCTTTAATCTGCCTTCTAGAGAATTTAAAATTACTATTGGCTTGGATTATATTTCTAATTGGATGGTGCTATCTTGAGTTAAAAATGTAAACAATTTGTTGAGTTCAAAAGTTAACAGTGTATAAATATACTGATAATTGATAGTTGATGGGCAGCTCTTATCTATGAGACAGCAGTGATATACATGAGATAATTTTAATTTTTAATTTATCAATAATAAAATATGAATATATGAAAGTATATGAAGGAAAAGCTTATACTTTAAATGATTTTGGAAAACTCAATATACTTTTGTTATTCTCTTTTTATACTTAAGTGTCAGTATGTGTTTGTATTTCCTGTAAATGTTATGGACCAAGATATAGAAATTTTTAGGTTTTTTCCAATAATATTTAAAAACCAATGCATCAGTCAAAACTGTGCTTAATCACACCTTCTTTGGCTACATTCTCAGATGCCTAAAATGTAAATACAGGGTGCTTCATTAGTGCTTCAGATGCATGAGGCTTGTTTTGCACTCTATATCACTTATATTCTTGTTTTTCCTTTGTTCCAACTTTCCTTTAAAATTACATGTCCAGCTTACAGTTTACTTATTTACTTATGTCTAGTTGATCTAGTAGTGTCTAGTATATCGTAGATACAGTACTCTAAAAATATTTGCTGAATTAAAGGATCACATGTTGAGGCTTAAGAAGTTAATGGTCCTTAATGCTAATCAAAGTTATTTTGGCAGTATTAACCTAGAGACTGAAGCAAACCATAACTGAGGCATATCGTAATTGGAGATTCTGCTCTCCGTTGTTGTTGATCATCAACTTAATATTTTGATAAAATAATTGGTCCAAATAATTTTCTGTGCACTTTTGTATTTTGAAATTGTCCATAAGTCAATTAGAGTGAAGTAACAATTTTTGTTTTCACTGTCCTGGGTCCTTTGATGCTCTTTGTTGCCATTGTTCCCTTGCTCATTAATCCTCCCATATTTTTCTATTCAGAAATTACCCTTACTTGACAATAGTCTTAATGATTTCTCCAAGATTACACTGAGTACAGCTAAGCCAAACTTCTCCATTTGGCTTTGATCTCATTCTCTTCTCTTCAAATTGGGTTTTGGACTGACATCATTTTGCCATCTCCCTGCTGTTCTTTCTTTCTGAGTCAGTTTCATTGCTGACTTTTCACCCAGGACTGATTGGGTGAAAGTGCTCCTCCTCCTCCTCCTCCTCCTCCTCCTCCTCTTCCTCCTCCTCCTTAAAGCTGGCTCAAAAATTATAGTTCTTGATAGAAATGGAGGACTTTTTTGGTATTAACTGTGTCCTCCGCTCCTTTTCCACTTTTAATGCTCAATATCCTGAACTTCTCTTGGGGCAGAAGGAAGAATAATAACTCTTTTATTCTTTTCTGGGCAAAATGCCTTTCAGAGCCATGGTAGGTATCCTTTTCAGGTTTCTCTGGAGCATATCCTTGTAACAACAGCAGTTTCTAACTTATGGCTGTGAGGCTGTGAAAGCGCCCCTCCAAGGAAGTTTTCTGAGACCTCTGTTACTGGTTGAGCAAGTGACCCAGGGGAACTGCTGGAGCACACATTTCACCCTGTGAAAATCTCATTTTATCTTAATATGGATGAAGGCCAGAGATGCTGCTGAACATTCTATAATGTACAGGACAGCCCCTCACAACACAGACCTATCTGGTCATTAGTGCCAAGGTTGGGAAACTGTGGTCTGCAAGGGCAATGGGTCTTTTTAAGGTGGTGATTTTAATAGATATAGAAGGTCTCACTGAAACCATTAATATTAGTAACGTCTCTCATTCTCCTTCTCTTCCATGTCTCTCTATTATCAACTATCACTGTGAATCTCACTAACAAGAGAGATGATGCCAGTGACATTCATTATATTTAGCTGGCCTGTAGGATGACTACAAATGGGATACCTATATTATCCCACATTGTCCCCCCTTTTTTGTTTATTCCTTCACATTCTCTGGTAGTTTGATTAGAAAGAGTATAAAGAAAATAAATTGAAGTGATGTCTACTTTCTAAAAATGTCTTTATCCCCTCCTTCTATGTAATGTTTTATGTGAAATTCTAGAGAGAAATGCTTTTACCTCATAACTGGAGGCCATATCTTCATTGTCATATAGTTTCTGGCTTTATGTTTGAGAGATACTGTGACATTTTCATGATTGCTTGCATGTAATCTTCTTACTGGCTGTTCCAAAATTTACCACTGATGTGTGTGATATGGTCTAAGTTTATGAGGTATGATTGAAATATATGATGAATGTTAAACTTGATTATAGTAAAAGACACATTGCTATTAATCTCCCTCAAAATATTCTCCCTTGCTCAGGCACACTTATCCCATTGTTCTTGCCATTTTCTGAAGCAGTTCTGGAAGTCTTTCATGAGTGTCTTTATGAGGTGTGATCAAAACATGGTAAATGCAGCTGCCAAGTGCCATCCAAGAGAAATGCAGGCTTATAAAATGATTATGGTGTGTTCTTATCCACCTAATTCACTGGATCTGGAATTGTGTGACCTCTGGCTCTTTCATGAAGTCAAAATTACCATGAAAGGTAAACATTTTGAATCTATTCAGGACTGTAAGAAACAGGGAAAGGAGATGTTACCAGAACCCCTGTAGTGAATCCTGGTTTCTTGTGAGCCACAACAACAGAAGATTAATTAATTAATAAAGACAGGAAATGAGACTTAGAGAAGAAGCTGAGCTTTGGGCCTGATCAGTGCTGCTCTGGGCAGGAAAGACTGCTGCACCCCAAGCTTCCCACACCTTTATTTGGTACATCAGGAGTATTAGATGACTCAGAGGGTGGTGATAATCCTAGAACAATGAGGAACTTACGCAGATGAAGATCCTAGGTCCATGAGGAACTTATATTGATTAGGAATTTGTTCTTAGGTGAAACCTTTCTCTTACTGTTAGGTTCTCAAGGAACCAGTATGTCTTCAGCTGATGTAATCCTGTCCTGCAGTGTCAGGGCATCGTGAGACCATTGAGATCTTAGCTGTGACCAGAGACAAAAAGAATTATGTCTGGACATGCCATAGCTGGCCTGTAGGAAGAAAAACTAGGCCTAATCATAATTTAATTGTGAGATGATTGTGTGAAAGTATTTAGAATTGCTCCTGACATAGGACATCAAGGCAGCCATAACACAACTAAAGATACTCATGAAAGATTTTTAGAACTGCTTCAGAAAGTGGTAAGAAAGAGGGCATAAGTATGTTTGAAATCCAGGGGACTATTTTGAAGAGGATTAATAGTAATATGTCTTTTACTATAATAACTTTTTAAAATTTAAACACTTACCATATATTTCAATCATATCATAAATTTATACCATATTGTACACATCAGTGGTATGTACTTTGATTCAATGCGTTGGGTTTTGAGTAGTCTCTTAATCTGGTAACTTACCCTTCAGTTCTGGAAAATGTTCTTGAATTACTTCATTGACTCTTTTCCTATTTTCTTTATTCTCATTCTGGTATTTCTATTGAGATGTTACAATTCATAGACCATTAATTTTTCTCTTTTTATATTTTTGTTGCCTGTGTAGAATGTTGCCTCAATTTTTTTCTCCAATTCGTCTGTTGATTTTCCCTTATTTTACTTATATTTTTATTTTTAAGGCCTTTTTTGTTCTTTTATTCTACTCCTGTCTCTAGATGTATTTCCTTCCTTCCATCCATCCTTCGCTCTTTTCTTCCTTTTTTCTTTCCTTCCTTCTCTCTCCTTTCTTTTCCTTTTCTCCCTCTTTCCTTTCTTCTTTCCTTCTCTCCTCTCTCCCTTCCTCCTCCCTTCCTTCCTCTTATTTTCTTCCTCCCTTCCCCTCATCCTTCCTTCCTTCCTTTCCTGATGATTAGTAGAAATATGCTTGATTTTTGTTTTCTTTGGTTTCAACTTTTTCTTGCTTTATGTGTTTTTTTCTGAGTGACCATTTCCTGTTTGTTTTGTCTGGGCTCTGTCTTCCTTGTTAGATAAAGATTTCTTCAGTTGTCTTGTACTTTGACCATTTGTTGTTAAGTAATTTAGAAGTTCTGAGTTCATAACTTTATAGAGTGTTGCTATTGAGTGGTTGGAGTGAACGTGGTAGAAAGCTCCAATGTTTGTTATCTTTAATTTTGTCCTCTTGGGCTGGCCATTGTCCCCAAAGTGGCTTCTACTTTCTCATTTGTAGGGCTTTTTCTTGAAGCCCTGTGTGGAAAAGGGTGGGGCTCTCAGAGTCCATATGATCACTCAGGCCTCCTATTCGGAATCTTTGGTTGTTCCTGGTATTCTCTAGCCCAGAAAGCTCCTGTATAATCATCTCCAGGGAATAAACTCCTGACTTCCCACCTCAAATTGTATAGATGTGGTCTCAGCAGCTAGACCAAGCATCCAAATGGTTCTCAATCTACTTTCATAGAGTTCTCCTTACTTTAGCCACATACTTCCCTATAGAACCACCCTCTCTTAGATCTTAGGTAACTGCTGCCTTAGGCCATAAATCTTCTGTGACTTTCTTCCTACAGTGGTATATTTCTCAGCATTCCATACTGTGGGTTGGGGGTCCCTTATCTCATTGCTGCTAAATGGGTTACTGATCCATCTGCTTATCACCTAAAAATTTTTATGACTGATGCTTCTCCTGTTTTCTAAGTTCTTATGGGACTATCTCTTAAAAAAGTCATCCCTCCTGTTGTTTTAGTGTGGTATCAATAGGCAGTATTCATTCGGAGTCCCAGATACCATCTAAATCAGAACCCTTTGTATGAGTATTATGTAGAGGTTTTATTATGGAAGAGTCTAGGTAGAGTTGGCCTTCTCTCTCTTTACGTTATCCTGCTACTGTGACCTAATTTAGATTTCCATTTTGGCTCCTGGAGCCTTGACAGTAAACTACTGGAGCTATTTCTAAAGTAAAATCAGGTCCCCAATTCACTGCATTGACAGCTGTGCTGACGGATGTAGCACTGCTGCTGGTATGACATTAGTTGGTCCATCATGGGTTGTCTGTTGCTTTATGCTTCTGATACACTTTGCCTTAACTCACCTTTGATCCTAAGGAATGTGTGCATAACCTTTTTGAAAATGTTTGCTGTGCCAGTATTCTAGATTTATGTCTAAGAGTGTCTAATGGTTGGAAGCTGTGCATTGAGGCCCATTGACCAGGTGCCTCCTGCTTCGTAATTTATAGATCACCTTTGCACAGGGACAAGTGCTTCCTGACTCTTTGTTATGACTAAGAGGATGCTTATTTATAAAACTTTTTTCATTCACAGATCTTAAAGTGTTTTACAAATCTAAAACCATTCATCTTTTAAGATACTAAAGATGTTAGTCCAATGTAGGGGTAATAAATGGCCAGTGGGTTGGAGGGAGCTATATGCAATGACATCACTTATTTTTTTGTCCCCTCAGAAAAGGATTCCAGGCCTCCTGGATCTTATTATGCTTTCTCACAAACATTTTGATAATTAGATACAGGTAAGATGTTGATAAGATAGTTGTTTTGCCTTATGCTTAAATTAATTTTGGTAACATTTTAAGGAAAATAAGTCTAGGATCTGCTTATCAAGTATCCAGTTGAGACTTCTATTCAGGGTTTCCCCACCACACTTTTTAGGATTGTACAGTCAGGCTGGATATGTGAAATTAATTTGTGTTCCTGATCAAGACCTTGTTACCATAAGACTTTAAGGACATTGCAATTTGAGTTTAATATAACTTTGAAATGTTATAAAGTATTGTTTTTCAATCTTTTCAAGGATTTAAAAGTATAAAATTATTTTTAACTCTACAGACTGTACAAAAACTGGTTGTAGGCCAGATTTGGCCTATAAAATATAGTTTTCTGACACTGCCTTGAAGCTTTTGCCTTGGGAAAATCACTATTCCTCCTGTGTTAAGTTTCAGGTATTGCATAGTAATCTGAATATCTGTGGCTGTAAAATCATTGGAACTAGGGTAGCTATGCTCAAGCTTTTGTTTTCATGGGAGAAATATTTAAAACCAGTTAAACTACTCCTATGCACTCCTTTTGACAATTTCTTTCTCTCCTTCCCAACCATTCCTTTTCCTACTATAGATATTTATATTTTCCTTCAAGGTATTTTCCTTCTTCTTCTTCTTCTCCTTCTCCTTCTCTTTCTCCTTCTCCTTCTTCTCCTCTTAACACTGAGGCCTCAGGGTTTGCTAAATTACTCAGGATGGACTCAAACTCAAGATCCTTCCCCCTGAACCTCCCAGAGTGCTGGGATTATAGGCATGCACCAGAATGACTGCCTCTCCTAGATATAATTTAAAATAGTTTTTGTTTTGTTTGGAGTATTGATTATACAGTGTGCATTATGCTAGTTGCTTAAGAGGGATAAGTATTAACCAAAGCCATGATTTCCTTATGGGTAAAACACAGACATGGAAGAGATTCCTACATTTTGCCAAAGTTCATGGAGCTAATACTAGACATAAGGATGGTGTGGGGTTTGCAGGCATGTGTGTCAGCAGAAATTATGCATGTATTTTTCTTGTTATTTCGTGTAGTAAATGAGACATATTTTTGTGTGTGCATTATTTTTATTTTGGTAATGCCAGTAACATCAGGGTGGTGAATAATAATGCCATTTAAAAAATTT
This sequence comes from Heterocephalus glaber, assembly GCF_053883595.1. Taxonomy (NCBI): domain Eukaryota; kingdom Metazoa; phylum Chordata; class Mammalia; order Rodentia; family Bathyergidae; genus Heterocephalus; species Heterocephalus glaber. The sequence continues at coordinate 14,142,383 of NW_028258403.1, forward strand.
TTAAGTATTACCATATTTTTGCTACTCCAGAGAAACTTCAGATACCCTGGCAATTTATTCATTAATTCAAACTTCTTCAAAAAGTCTTCCTTTGAAAGCTTTTATTTTTTTGGCAAAGATAGATCACTACTTAGTAAGGATTTATGATTGAATGAATAAAGAAGGGGGAGGGCCAGGTGATGCAGTCTGTGTACTGCAAATAATAATAAAAAAAAAGGGCATTAAAAAGAAACCAGTGTAAGGCACTAGAACAAAAGAACAACACAATTATAGATTTCATGGCAGTAATAGTAATAGAGTCTCAAATGAATACTCCTTTATTTTGTAGAAGGGATTGGCATTTGTACAATATTCTTTAGTTAAATTTCAATTTATTGGATGTTTGCATCACTGCAGATTGATCCATTGAATTTGTCACAGTGGCCTTGTTTTTTCCTTGATGTGTTTAATACCTACTGGATCAGAATACCAATCAATTTAGGTTAATTTTATTAAGTTTGCTAAAGCTTTTTAAATTAAAGGCACCACAAACATTTTACTAACAAAATATAAGTAACATTCTTATATATTATTGTTCTAAAAATAGATTGGTAATATATATTCTCTTCGAACATTTCCTTACTTGGATTTTTAAATTCTGTCAATTATTTATAAGACTATAAATCATTTAACATTTAAAAATTTAATTATCTGCATGATCATTACTTAGTATTCTGTGTCAAACTTGAAACTCAGCATAGATTTGAGTCCTCACTAAATAGATTTCATTTAAACTCCTTCCATATTTTTTAGGAAATAAATGGATCATATATTTTAAATTATATTCTTTCTATTAAAAATATAATGTGGTGAGTGGTTCCTGACAAGTAGCCTTTCAATTTTGTTAGGCATTTTGGTTTCCGGAGAAGTCATGTTCCCTTTGCATTTATATGAAATATAATTATTGCTAAGATATTTTTGAGTAATATAGTTTCTGTGAGTTCTGAAATATGCAGTTCTGGAACTCAGCTTTCATTATTAACTGATTATATTAACAGTCATTAATTCAATATTTATAAATATTGCTTGAGGAGTTATGGTAATACATACCAAAGACAGAATCAAGAGGAAAACTGATAAACTTGTGCTCTAGAACTCTTATTTTAAAAAAGGAGGAAAACAGCAACAGTAAAAATAAAACAACCCTCAGACCTTGAAAAATTGGCTATTTGGTCACTTTGTACTACATGATATTGGCATGGCAGTATTAGTACAGTTTTCTATGGGGATATTGAGCAAGCAAAAGTTTGCCATAGCATATGCTGATCTAGAATTAAAGAGATTTTAGTTATGTTAGCTTCAAATTATCTTTGACACATTTTGCAGGTTACTTAGAAAATCCTACCTAAACATAGGACTTTTCTTTATCAGAGAGCCTAACATCAGCTTTTAATCATAGTTTTTACCCACAGGGTTTTAGGTTTCCAACAGGCCACCTGTCTCAGAATTTTAAAAATTCACAGGACAGATGGGAAGGTGAAAGAACTTGTCCTTGGATAAAGATTCTTGCAGCACTGGAGCATTCATAGAAAGGGCTAGCCAACATATCACATGTGTACCCCATATTTTTCTATATTCAGGTATTATAGTGGCACATTTCCTGTTAGAATAAATACAGAATTTATCATTTATCTCCTATTCCTTTGGTGGCAAAAGAGGAAAAAATAATAGCTTGTTAAAAATCTGTATTTCAAATGACGAGTTAATCAGAAAATAGCGCTATATTTTATATTAACTTCTCTGAATCTACGAGTTTGTGGAATGTGTAACTTGTGTGAGATCATTCAGGTTTATTTAAGAAACAGGAACTGGAACTGGGTTGCCTCGGTTTGGATTTCTTCCCAAAAGCTTACAAGTTAGCTTGGCAAGTTATCTAGTCCATGTTTGTATGCATCAGTTGTCTTTCCTATAAGATGGGATTTTAATATTTCTTAATATAATATGAAGAGTACATGAAGATAATACATAAAGAATACTTAGAATAGTACCAAGAACTAAAAGTTTGCGTTCAGTAAGTGTTAACTTCTTAAAACATACTTTATTAGTCAGCTTTAGGTTGCTGTGACAAAATACTTGAGATAATCAGCTTATAAGTTAGAAAGATTTATTTTAGCTCACACTTTGGGTGGTGTCACTACAGGTCATTTGACTCCACTGCTTTTGGGTCTGTGGCAACCCAAAATATGGCCAATTGTGTGTTGTGGAGTAAAGTTGCTTATCTCATTGTGGCCAGGAAGCAAAGAGAAGGGAAGAAGAGGGGCTGCGGTCCTACTATCTTCTTCAAGGGCATACCTTCAATGATTGACATAGTTGAGATCTAAAATGTACCCCTGAATTCTCTTGTATGTGAAAGGTGATTGGATCCTGGGGACACTATATTCATCAGTGGGTTTAACCATTAATGAGTTCAGTAGATGAATGTGCTGTTAGGAGGTAGGGCCTGGTTGGAGATGGGTCACTGGGGCATAACATGGAAGATTATAGTCTCATCCCTGGCTCCTCCCTTCTCTCTCTCCTTCCTGGCTTCCCTAGGTTGAGCACTTTTTTCCTCTGCCAAGTTCCTCTGCCATCCTGTTTCTGCCTCAGATCCAGTTGAACATGAGTTGAAACTGTGATATTGTATACCTAAAATGTACCAATGATTAGAATGAATCATCGATAATGTAAAATAGGAAGAAAGGGTCCAAAGGGGTAGGGGTAGTGGGAGGGGCAGGGGAAAGGAAAGAAGGGAAAGGAAAAATGCTGAGAAATGGAAAAAATGGAAATAAAGTCTTTGTAAATAGGGAAGGGTGGAGGGCGTGAAGGGAGGGCTAGGAATGGGAAAAAGATAAGAACCAAGATGCATTATGTAAAGGTACAATTCCCAATGAGAAATGTAATTGTGTTGTATACCTACAATGTACCAGTAAAAAAATTTAATACAAAAAAAAAAAAGAAACTGTGAGTCAAAAATAAACCTTTCCTTAAGTTGTGAGTGTTGGGAATTTTGTCCAGAGATGGGAAAGTGACTAAGACAATGACCTAACTTCCTTCCACTAGGCCCCACCTCCTAAAGGTTTGTAGAACCAAGGGTGTGGGACCAAGCCTTTAGCACATGGGGCTTTGAAAGACATCAACGATAAAATATACTAATTACATATAAAAAGTAAAAGAGGGGATTAAATCTTATACTTCTAATTTTAAAAAATTTTACAAAATGTGTCTGAAATTTCAGAGTTACATTTATTTCTTGGGAATGAATCTTTCTGTGTATTCAGAATTACTAACCAGTGGAAGCCTGTTAAGAAAGCATCAGTTGATTGTGTTGTGAACTGTGTTGATCTTTATTCATTTCTTACACTGGAATTACTGAAGTTGAATTCCTAGGCCCAACCTAAAAACCACTGAATAAGAAACTTCAGGTTGGTCCAAGAAATCTGTTTTATCTAGTCCTCCAGATGACTGATGCATGCTGAAGTTTGAAGACCACTGGCTTTATGTGTGTATTTGTTGGGGGACAACTATCTTTGTTCTGGTACTACTTGGTAGAGAACTCTGCTTTAATGGACACCCTAGTGGGAAAGGAGCACACAAAAATTACGTACATTAACATAAAAACCTAAGGATTTCAGGGGACAGAACTGTGAAAAGCAAAATGAAAGGAGAATATCATGTAGGCAAATGACTGACAGTGTGAGGTACTCCAGAGATAGGGTGTGCAGGGAAGGCCTGAAGATAACAGTGGAGGTTAACCTTGCATCAGAGAAAAATACATTATAAAAATGAATGTAAAAGTCATCCTGAAGGAGAAAGTAAGCTAGTCATAAGATGAGGTACCTTAAGGAAAGGCTGTATTTTTAGTCCATTACATGTGGAACATCCTTAAAGCAAAAATCTGACATCTGAAATGTTCTACAACTTGGAACTTTTTGAGCACTGAAAAGAAGCCATTGGTAATTCCATGCTTGACCTCATGTGATTGGTCACAGTCCAGATGCAGAATCACTAAAAATATCGTATAAAATACCTTAGGCAAAGTATATAATGTATATATGATACGTAATTGAATTTCATATTTAGAACCATTGGGTCCTATCCCCAAGATATCTCTTTATGTATATGCAAATATTCTCAAATTCCAAAGTATCCCAAGCCAGAAATACTTCTACTCCCGAATGTTTCACTTAAGTATTATTCAGGCTGTATTCTGACAAGGAAAGAGGTTCTTGGCTGAGATTTTGATGGACTCTTTCTTTCTTTCTTTCTTTCTTTTTTTAGGCAAGGTCTTGCTATGTAGTTCAGGGTGGTCTTGAATTTACTCTGTACCCCAGGTTTGCTTGAAACTCCTGAAGGTCCTCCTGCCTCAGCCTCCCTCCCAAGTGCTGGGATTATAGATGTGCTCCATTGTGCTTGGCTCTTTTAAAGAACTAAATGCAAATTCCCAATTTTATTTTACATATTCTGTAGTTCCATTTCCTAAAGCTAAGTACCATACACTTTCAGTCCTTTTATTACCAGAGGCACCAAAATCACTCTGTTAGCTCTTGGTCTTTTAGTGGGTTAATAGTAGTAAGACATCTTTGGATTTGAGGACTATGGTTACTGATGCAGCAAATAAAATATTTTCTTATACAATTAAGGGAATCTAGTCAACTTTAGATTTCTCTTATTCAGAACTTAAATCAGTATTCTTTTTTAAAATTGACTGCCACATGTATAAATATGTACATAATGCCTAATAATATTAAAAGATTAGCACCTATTTCTTGACTATTTCACTATTAACTTTTGTAAGAAAAATACATAGGATGAAAACAATACAATTTTTTTGTTTTGGTTTTTTTTTTGGTACCGGGGATTGAACTTGGGTCCTTGCGCTTGCGCAGCAGGCAGCGAAACCACTGAGCTAAATCCCCAGCCCAACAATACAATTTTAAGTGCAAGAAAAATTTAAAATGAACAAATTCAACAGTTTTAAGTTTTCAAAAATAAAATCATATTATTTCAGTATTATATATACTATAAAATTGTAGTGAGCTAAATGAAAATATGAAAATATGTCCCAAATTTAAAACTTTTTTTCAATCTTTACATGATAATAATCAAGTATATGAAAAAAGAAAACATGTTTTTAAATCCAACAAGACCTTGATTCTAATCCAGGCTTTTCCATCTATTAATAAGCAATATAATGATTAAACCATTATATTTTGGGGACCTTAATTTGATTACGTATAAAATGGTAATATAAATTTTTCTTCTTTGGATTAATTCACTCTGAGATATTAAGACCGTTTAACCAAGTGTACAGAGAACAGATTGTCAAGAAGTGGTAACTGTTTTATCCTTTTAGATTTACTGAAAGTTTTGAATTAATAGTTGGAATAACTGTGAACCCAAGGGAAGTCTGTGGCTCTATCTTTACAAAGAAAGACTCTATTATTTCTAATGATTGTTGCTGTTTTAGTTTTTATTTGTAAGAAGTCACAGAACCTCAGGAACTTCTCTGTAGTCAGGTCAGCCTTCCACAGTGGTATAGTAACTTCTTTAGTCTTTAGTTCCTCGTCTGAGCTTCAGCATGTGGCCACTCTCTGATGGCAGTGGCCTTTGGGCATTGCTTTTCCAGATAAAATACCCTGTTTCTACAACTGATATGTTTTATCCACTCACCTACCTGCCTTGTCTTGATTTGTAGGGCACATTGAAGGAATATGTTCTTGAGCATATATTGGACAAATCCAAAGTTGAATTAAACATATAAAATTCCCATAAATTGGTAATCAATGGAAAGTGATGAGCATGTTGGTGCCTGTTCATTCACTGTCTAGTATAGTGATGGGGAATCTCTTAGAGACTGAGTGCCAAACTGTACCTGAAACCCACTGATTTATCACAAAGTTCCAACACTGCAGTTAAACCTGAATATTGAGGTTTTAGTTTAGGAAAAAAAAACCTCATACTTTAACATCTTTTGTCTTGAAAGAAAAACACAATAATCACGTACCATAGGTTCACCACCACTGGTCTAGAACATGGTTATACAAGTCTGATAATGACTGACTTTTTCTAATCAAGTTTGAGAATGCTAAGTAATTTAAATGTACTTTCTAAATCTAAAGGCTAAAGTCATCTTCCTAGTTAAAATTTTAAGATTTCCTATATAAATTTTTCTGACAGTATTAAGAGGGTGGAATATTGTGGAGATTCAGAGCATATCTGTTGAATGGTTACTAAGTGCCAAGTATTATTCTAAGTGTAATATTTATGATTAATTTTTGGCTTCTCAAAGCCTTATCAAGTTTATTGATGATAATGTATCCATGTTATAGAAATGAACAGTAAGGATCAGAAATATTAAGTAACTTGCCCAGTTTTACATAGCTATTAAAAAAGAGTTAAAACCCTGGTATGTCTTATCCCAAAGCCCAAGTTTTCTACTACTTTCTTATAGTCAAATATTATATGCCTAAGAAAATTAATTCAAAAATGAAAATACCAATATATTAATGAGTCAGTATACTTAGTATGCTGATATATGTTTTAAAAAGTGGTTCTACAGTCTTAAATGAATTTGTGTGCTTTAAAATGAGGGAACAAGCTCAGGATAGACTTTTAAATATTAAGAGAGTAGTGGAAGGTGTTAGAGAATAATTAAGAGTTTCAGCCCTAGTCATTAAATATAAGAGAACAGAAAAGACAATTCCTGTTTGCTGTGTAATAGGAGAGGCAGGTAATGAGTGAATGGACAAGTGAAATAATTACAAACTGTAATCATTGGGAAGAAGAATAAGCAAAAATTGAGGTGGAGAATAACAGAGGGAGATGTGTTGCATAGGAAAAATACAGGGAATAGGAATGGCTTCTGTGAGCTGTGAGGAGATGGTGTTAATCCTGAGCCCTGAGGACTGAGGGGCTGGGTCTTAGAGCCCTTTGCTGTCTCAGTTAGGGGAGCCCTGAGCAGCCACACTTCTGCAGGGATGGGGCTCTGTGTCTTATTCTTCTGCATTGCTAGAGAGTGGGCACCATACCTGGTACAGAGTGGGCCGTGATGCCTCTTTTCTGAGTGAAGTTTGCAAATCCTGAAAATGAGCTTTTGATCTTAAATCATTTGTGCTGATCTAGTGCTATTAGATACTAGTTTACTTATACTTCTTGAAAAGTATAAGAAAATTTTTACTGGAGAAATGTTCGTATATCTAACAAAGGAGAGTGTAGAGCAATAAATTCCCATGTATTCATATTTGGATTCAATAATTATTAATACTTTTCCAATTTTACTTAACCTCTACTCCTCTACCTCCCCCTCCGCTGCCCCATACCATGGTATTTCCCGGCAAGTTCCAAACACCACTTCCTTACTTTCTAAGTACTTTCATGTGCATTTCTTACTGGTGAGGGGATTTTTATTTAGATATCCCAAGGCTGTTATAACACTTAGAATTAACACTATTTAATCTTCTGATCTTTTTAAATAGTTGGTAAAGAAAGCTGTCTGCCACTTATTTTAAAAAAATGATGAAAATGGCATCCATAATCAAAATGTGCCCAGATCTTGTTTCTATTTTCTTTTAGACTCTTCTCCTCCTTTTATTACCCAATGGCTAAAATTTCTTCTTTTCACAGCTAGCAACCAAACATCAACTTCTTGCTTAGAAAACAAAAAACAAATAAAACCCCAAGATACCCAAGGGGAGTGTCTACACCACAACTGGTTGAAAAGCCGCCTGGCAGAGCCACTCTTTATTGGTCCCTGTGGTGGCAGATGGTATTAAATCTGTACATATGTCAGAAACATTATTTTTCAAAAATTTACTCTATTTTTCCCCTGACATCATCAGACGTTGGTTTTATCTTTACAAATTGCACATAGAATTGAGCGTGACATAGACTTTTGGACAACTTTCCATCACTCAGCAGGCCATTACTTGAATTGGCAGAACTGGCTGCTATACACCCTACATTGGAAATCTAGAAAAAATATGGATCTTTGAAATCGTTACTGTGGACAAAGAGGAAGTCTCAGTGACGCCTCTTAAAATCATGAAAACCTGACTCACTGACCACTCTCAGTTTTTGTAAGCCACACAGTACTAGTTTGGATTGAAATACTCTGCACTCCTCATTCATTATTTAATCTTATTTTACTTTGTTCAGACAAGCTATCTGGCCTATTGTGAAGCTTCACACAGCCAATTACCTCAAGGTGTTTAGTTCATTTATTATTTAAAGCATAAATCTTGTACAGGTTGTCCATTGACGACCTTCTGAGTAGATGTAGTAAATGCCTTTCATCCTGGTGGCTTCAGTCAGTGCTCACAGACCTACCTGCTAAGCTTGGCAGGCCAGGAGAGGTGCTAGAGCATGTAAGATACCAGAGGTGATTGCACTTTACTCTCTGTTTAAGGGTATGTGTGAAAAATGTGCATACAGTATCAAAATCTGAACTTGAATTTAAAGGGAAAGAAATTTCCATTTTAAATGCAGTATTTCTTACTTTAGAGAACTTGTTAGGTATTTTACTTATTGTAAGAGGTTGGATATCAAGTTTAGAGGTTTTTTTAGAGTAGTCTACAGTACCAGCATGAATAAAAATACTTAAGTAGAAGAACCATCTTTCATATTTGCATCTGTGTCCTTGAGCCCATTTTCTGTTCCTGGGTTGCTTAAGTCTTATGTCATGATACCAAGGGTCAGTATGAATGACTTGGAATAAGAGCAGCTTAAGTAATGTGCCTATTTCACTGATGGACTTACATACCATTAAGAGTCTCTATCCTATGTTGAATGTGCCAGGTATTTAACTGGGGACTGGTACTAATTTCAGAGCTAATACTGAGCTGTTCCACATCATTGCTTTCAGCAGGTGGCTTGAATTGACAGTGTAAAGAAAAAACTGAGAGAAAATTACCATTGTAGTTTAGAATTTCTCTGATTGAATTGACTGATTATACTGTCAAAGGAGCATTGGGAAGCAGGCAGGGTTATGGGCAGTAAAGAAATGACAATTCTTTTAAGAAAGAGCTTGTCTGTTGGTTTTTACACAGCCAAATATTTCAAAATGATAATAAGGCTTGATGTGAGGTTTTAATTCAGTACTTGTGAAAATCCATGTGTTCTCTGATTTGTCTTTTAAAGCAGACAATCGTAAAAGGAGAACCAATAGTTTTCTTCTTATTATTTTTCTCTTCTACAGCAAAGTATCGAAACACTTAATCAGATTCCATCAGTAAATGTTAAACTACATGTTATGTTTAAAAGGAAGTATTAGAAGGATTTTAATTTTGTTTAAACATTTTACTTATTGGAAGATGAAATAGAAAACTTGCCAAGTGACTCAAGATGGAAACTATTTGTTTTATGTATTCAATCTCATATCATGTTCTTAAATACATCTTCTGTTTAAGAAGAAATTCTTTTCAGTCACAAATGTTATTCTTGGTTGCCTTCTAAACTCATTTTAGAATTCATAAATTCTACATTTTGGAAATATTTTAAAATATCTTTTAAATGAATAATTTTTAAATATTACAGAGATACAGTATCTTGGTTGCTATTAGTGGGATAATAGTCGGAAATAGAATTTATTGATGACTTGGCATAAGTGCTTCACAGTGTTTTATTGGGAAATTACATAAAGTAATTTTTCTCCATAATTCATGTTTGTGAATGAAGGAGTCAAGACACAATAAGGTTGAAGAAACTTGGCTAGGCCCTCAGTGTTAGGAAGTGGCAGAGCTGAGAGCCTGACTTAGAAACCAGCCTTCCTCCTCCAGTAGCAGAGATGATAGTTTTATTTCTCCATCCATCAATTCATTAACTCCCTTCTGTCCTGGAAACAGGGAATTAATATAATAATTTCACTTTTCATGGTTATCACATTAAGAATTTAATGGGACTTTTGATATAGAACCATGAAAATTCTTAAGGAAATGTTTTAAAATGTGGAATAATGTATTGAAGTATTCTATAAAAGGAACAAGAGAGGTAAATTTAGCAGAATCTAAGTTAGGTTTGGGGTAGAAAAAATCTGGATAAATTGGTCAACTTTCATAATTTGTTCAACAAATACTTATTGTACTAGATGCCAACCATTGGGCTTGGTCTGTCAGAAAGCACTGGGTGATTTGTTTTTGTTAGGTGGACTCCCTGGTGGGATTATTCACAAACAACCTTTCTGTATAAATAGGAAACCTTAATTGCGGAAGAGAAAGTTGAAGTCTTTCTGGTGGGACTATGGTGTGTGAGTTTTGTTTCATCCCATAATCTAATAGGCTATCCTCCTTGTAATATCATTATTCTGATGCAGTGTAACAAACCAGCAGGAAACTGCATTCCATGGGATTGCTATGGGGACTACAGAGAATTTGTTCCAGTGCTTACAGAGCAGCCGTTTGTAGCCTAAAGTAGCTTCAGGGCTAATGTGAGGAGCTGTGCAGCTCAACTTGCTATTGAACTATAAAACTAAAAGCATGTGTAGTGTAAATAAAACAATGTCAGTAGAATTGTTACTAATCTGGAGACCTTATCAGGGCATTGCCTAACAGTGTGGTTTTGCTCAAAGAGAAAAAGGCAGAAAATTTGAAATATTATGTCATACTGAAAAAATGTCCCTTTTCATGGTTTAAAACTTATTCCCTCAATTTTCTTTTTATTTTTGCAGTTCAATTGGAGGTAAATTGGAAAGACACAATGCACATCATTCCTCTACCTCCTTCCCCAAAACAAAATCACTGACAAGCATGGTAACATTTTCTGTAACAAACCCACTCAACCTAGGCTTATAGAGGATGAAGGAATCCATATCCTGGGATATGTTTAATTTTTATCTTCTGTCTGCTTTCTGGAAGTACCTAGTGTCTCCCAGCCCCAAAGTGTGGTTAGCAGTGACTCCCTATGTTAGTGTAAGAATTTTCCTATCTTCTGTAGCTACATTGACAAATTAGGTGGTTAATGTTGCTGGATGCCTTCGCACCAGGACTCTCTGAGCACCCTCCACTGCTCCCTTTGCTATGATGATCATCTAATCTACCAGGCCAACTGCAATGGCCTGCACTCTAAGCCTCTGATCTCAGTTTATTACTTTGCTGTCATCTTTTTAATTCTTAAGAATGTTTAATCATTTTGTAGTGGTTCTACAGATCACATAGCTGGTCTTATTTGTTTTGAGTCTCTTCCCCACCCCTGACACCAGCACCAAATGTTACATCTTTCAACTACCTCAAATTTTTCCTTGTCCACCAAGCCTTATACTTCCTCCATAGTCTTTAGCACCTCTCCCCTTTGTGTGGACCTCAGCTACAACCTGCATTCTGCCCTTCTCTGAATGTACCATGTTATCATCTGTCTTCTTCAGAACAGGGTAGGTAGGCTCTTGAGGGAGGACTGGGATCCTCCAAGAATCTTTGTATTTTTTTCTCTCCATTTCCTAACCCAGTGTCTTTTAGTGCTCATAAATTTTGGTTGAAGTGAATTAAATAATTTGCTCTTTTATCTGAAATAGTAAAGAGATTTACATTTAATATAAGGCCTCTTTGATAGACATATTGCCTTTATTTCAGTTCTCTTCTGATGGAGAATTATGGTGCTGGTTTCCAGGGAATAACAAATGAGTTGAGATGGTACACATTTGATTCTGCTTCGCAAGTTTGGGGTGGAGAAAATATAAATGAAATAATTTCACTTATTTTAAGACATTGTGAGTATGGAAATTGAGCTTAGGAGGAAAAGGTTAGTTAACTAAGGTTAAAGTGAATGCTTTTCATTTCACTTAGCACATTGCTAAATAGAAATTTAAAGACACTGCTCTCATCTCACCCAACTTCCCCATACTGCTTCTGGAATTCCTTTTAACATAACTTAAGTAACACATTGTACTAGTTTAAATCATTTTACATCAGCATGTTTCACAAAAACTAGTTTCACTATAATTTCTTGAATATCTTAGAAGAATAGAATTGCAGTGTTCGGTGTCTGCACAAGAGATAGAACTCTAGCAGTTTATAAACCTACCTATAAATAACAGGCCCTGTTTATTAGTTATAAAAGAGAATCCACTTGGCTCTACCACAGAGATTTTTTAGCAGAGATGCTATGAGCAGCTTCAGCAGTTCTATAAACTCTCTCAAACTATATGGAAAATTTATTTTGAGAGCATTCAAATCTCCTGGAGAGAGGGCTCCCAGAACAGATTCATAAAGTATCTGAGACAAGTTAAGAGCCAGTGAGTTAGCAAAAAAGGAAAATGGAATGAGTATATATGTATATATATATATATATGATAAATTAAAAATTTAGTTTTTAAAAGGCCAAATCTTGTTGAACTTGCATTTGTGCTGTTAAAATTTGCAGTCTCTGAGCTATAAAATGTAGCATCTACTGAGTATTACACCATTATTTTCTGAAGGAAGATAATACTAAGTTTTGTTAGTACAGATTTATGTATTATGTATAGATTAGAGTCAGGAATGTACATTTTTGAGCAATGTGAACCTAGAGAACCAGGGGAATTGGGCAAAACAATTACTTCATAATGCCAAATGATAATTAGAAAAGTTAATTGCTGCGTTGGGAGGGAAACCCTGAATTCCAGCCAGGATTGTTCTTGGACACAGGAATTTTAAGACAATACTTGTGGTATACCTGTGCAGGAAATAATATGCTTCACAATAAAGAAAATCCTTTCCTAGACGTGAATGGTGCAGCTTTGGGAAGATTTCATACCCCGAGAAGCGTAATTGTCCCAAAGAAGCTTTATAGAAGCTTCTTGGTTTCTTGTGCATTTCTGGAAAGTGTGATGGAAAACACTGACAACCTAACTTGGGTTTTTTGACTTGTCTTTCCATTTAACATCCCTTCCCTTGTGTGCTTTATTTTCTCTGCTGATTTTTGGTCTCCCAGAGTACTTAGAAGAAAGCCAACTAAGGAAAAACCCAAGATGCATACAGAAATTCAGCTGGATTCACTGGTCAAGGTTCATTTAGAGTATATTTTCTTCTAAAATATACAAACGTTAAAATTGAGTTGTCCTCTGAAATTGGAGGCCCTGAGAAGGTTGCAGCTCTCCAGTATATTTTATAGATAACTAACTGTGTATAACTCATGGCTCTAAGCATTAAGCACCAAAGGACATTCACAGATGAACACGGGACTAGCCCTTACATTGAGGAATAGAGGTCATGAGGAAAATATGACACCAGATGTCTGATCCTACTAGACTTTCTCAGGCGGAACAACTCATGGAAAGAAATCAGAAGAAGCACCATCTTCCAAAGTTGTGAGCTTGCCTGAGAAAAGAAGTAGTTTGTAATTTTTAAGAAAGCTTTTGATTTATGTGGAGGAATTTCCACGTTGGCTCCCCAAGTAGCAAACAGAAATCACACAAAAGATCCTACAGGATACCTCTCAAGCTGACTGCTCTTCTATTTCCAGATGCCCTCTCTCACTGGCCTTGAGCTGCCAAGTGAGACTTCGTTGGCACAGAGGATGTTTCTGACCTCTGGGTCTCTGGCCTTTCTTTCCACAAGTTCCACATCCAAACCCTGTTGCTCTTTTTTCCTCCAGCCATATTTTGTTCCCAGCCAATCAAGACTTTCCTATGTTTTAACTCCTAGACAATCTGAATCTCCAAGAAAGAAACAATTGGGTCTCTCTCAAAGAGGGTTGTTGTAAATGTTTGGCTTTCCCATTGCACTTTTTGTTAAAGACAAATTGTGATATGATATATTTTTTTACAGTATATATATATTTTCAAAAATATATGAAGAAAAATGAAGAACAATATATATACACTTGAATACTTAAGAGCAGTTTCAGAGTTTTGTAGCTGTCTAGTGCAATGTCAGGAGAATCCATAATGGAAATATTTGGTGACTGGGATTTTAACTGTTTTCAATATGGCTGAATTAATTAATACTTTTTAAACATTCTTTTGAAAGGAGCCAGTTTTCTTATGAATCTATGGATGACTACCTCAACATTTATTTTTAATACTTAAAATTTTCATTGTTATGAACAACTGTTTCCAAATTGAGAGAGTGGATAAAGTTTACAAAATATGCCCATGTATCCCATTTTTGTTAAGCTTTTTTTTGGTTAAGATTTTATTACATGGTTCATCACAGAAATTTTAAATCAAGGGAGTTACACATAAGGAATTTATGGATTATAAATACAGAAAAGCTTTCAAATTTTCAGGCATCATTTTCATGTAGGTTATACAAAAGAACAGTCTTTTTTTTATTAAATTCTTTTATTGGTACATTGTAGGTATACAACACAATTACATTTCTCACTGGGAATTGTACCTTTACATAATGCATCTTGGTTCTTATTTTTTCCCCATTCCTAGCCCTTCCTTCACGCCCTCCACCCTTCCCTATTTACAAAGACTTTATTTCCATTTCTCATCATTTTTCCTTTCCCTTCTTTCCTTTCCCCTGCCCCTCCCACTACCCCTACCCTTTTGGACCTATTCTTCCTATTTTACATTATCGATTATTCATTCTAATCCTTGGTACATTTTAGGTATACAATATAATGACATTCATCATTGGAAGTTTGCACCTTTACAAAGTATCTCTTGGTTCTTATTTTTCACCCTTGCCCAGCCCTCCCTTCAACCCCTCCAGTCCTCCCTATTTACAAAGATTTTGTTCTTATTTTTCCATTTTCTCATATTAATCCCATTCCCTTCTATCCTTTCCCCAGCCCTCCCACTTTCTTCCCCTTTGCCCCTTTTCTTCCTATTTCACATTACCTATTACACATTTAGTCCTTATTTGCACTTTCAGTTTCTCATGCCAGAGAAACGATTCAGCATTTATACATGTGTGTCCTATTTATTTCACTTAAGAGTATTGCCTCAATGCGCATCCACTTAGCTATAAATGTCTCTAATTTCTCATTTTTTATGGCTGAGTAGTACTCCATTTTATTAAAAAAAACACACTTTCTTTATCCAGGCTCCAGTTGATGGGCATTTGGGCTGTTTCTAAGTTTTAGATATTACAAACTGTGCTGCTGTGAACATGGGCGCACATATATCACTGTGGTATGATTCTTTTAATTCTTTGGGGAAGATCCCCAGCAGTGGAATAGTGGGGTCAAATGGTTCTTCCAGTCCTACTTCTTTGAGCTATCTCCATACAGATTTCCACAATGGTTGAACCAGTCTACACTCCCACCAGCAGTGGAGCAGGGTTCCTCTTTCCCCACAGCCCCGCCAGCATTTGTTATTGGTTGATTTCATGATAGCAGCCATTCTTTCTGGAGTGAAGTGGAATCTCAGCGTTGTTTTCATTTGCATCTCTCGAATGACCAGTGATGTTGAACATTTTTTCATGTATTTATTTGCTATTTCTACTTCTTTGTGTGAGAAATGTCTGTTCATTTCAGATGCCCATTTTCGGATTGGATCTTTAAATTTGGGAGGTCTGATCTTTTTAAATTCTTCATAGATTCGAGATAGTAGACCTTTGTCTGAGGAAGAGCAGGTGAAGATTTTTTCCCACATTGTGGGTCGTCTCTTCACACTGCTGGTGGTTTCTCTTGCTGTGCAGAAGCCTTTTAATAAGAAGAGATCCCACTTGTTGATTGTTTGTGCTAGTTCATGGGCAACTGAGGTTTTGTTCATAAAATCTTTTCCTACACTGATGTCTTCAAGGGTTCTACCTAACCTCTGTTCCAACTGGTTCAGAGTTTCTATTTTAATATTTAGATCTTTAACCCATTTTGATTTTAGTTTAGTGCATGGTGAGAGATACAGGTCTAGTTTTAATCTTTGGCAAGTTGAAGCCCAATTTATCCAGCACCATTTATTAAAGAGGCTATCTTTCCTCCAGTGAGGGTGTTTGGCTCCTTTATCGAAGATGAGATGGCTGAGTGTGTCTGGTGTTGTTTCTGCATCTTCTAATCTGTTCCACTGGTCCTCAGGTCTGTTTCTTTGCCATTACCATGCACGGTAGCTTTTTTTTTTTAATCACAGTAGCTTTGTAGTAGAGTTGCAGGTTGGGGATTGTGATACCCTCTGCCATGTCTCTGTTACCTAGAATTGCTTTTGCAATTCTGGGTCTCTTCTTGTTCCAAATGAATTTTTGGATTGTTTTCTCAAGGTCCGTGAAGTATGCTGCTGGGATCTCAATTGGAATTGCATTAAATCTCTATAGCAGTTTTGGAAGTATGGCCATTTTCACTATATTACTCCTTCCTACCCAGGAGCAGGGGATGTCTGTCCATTTTCTGATATCATCTTCAATCTCTCTTTTCAGAGTGCCATAGTTTTCAGAGAAGATGTCTTTGATTTCTTTTGTTAGGATGATTCCTAGGTATTTCAGGTGTTTGGATGCTATTGTGAAAGGAATTATTTTCCCTATTTCTCTCTCAGTGAGTCTGTCATTGGTGTAGAGGAAAGCTATTGATTTTTGTGTGTTGACCTTGTAACCAGCTACTTGACTGAATTTGGTTATTAAGTCTAGAAGACTTTCGGTGGAGTTCTTGGGGTCTTCTATATAGAGTATCACGTCATCTGCAAATAATGACAATTTGACTTCTTCATTACCTATCTTTATTCCTTTTATTTCTTTCCCTTGTCTAATTGCCATGGCTAATGTTTCCAGAACTATATTGAACAAGAGTGGTGATAGTGGACATCCTTGTCTTGTTCCTGATTTTAGTGTGAAGGATTTCAGTTTTTGACCATTTAGTATGATATCGGCTGTTGGTTTTTCATAGATGGCTTCTATCAGTTTGAGGTAGAGAGCATCTATTCCAATTTTTTGTAGGGTTTTTATCATAAATGCATGTTGGATTTTGTCAAATGCTTTTTCTGCGTCTATGGAGATAATCATATGGTTTTTGTCCTTGGCTCTATTGATATAGTGTATTACATTGATTGATTTGCATATGTTGAACCATCCGTGCTTCCCTGGGATGAATCCCACTTGATCAGGGTGTATGATCTTCTTGATGATCTTCTGCATTCTGTTTGCCAGTATCTTATTAAGGATTTTTGCATCTATGTTCATTAGTGGGTCTTTCTCTGCTTTGGGGATCAAGGTGATGCTTCCAGGAATGAATTTGGGAGTATTGCTTCCCTTTCAGTTTCACTGAAGAGTTTAAACAGTAGTGGCAGCAGTTCCTCTCTAAATGTCTTGTAGAATTCACCAGTGAAGCCCTCAGGGCCTGGCCTTTTCTTAGTTGATAAGTTTTTAATTACATTTTCAATTTCATTGGTTGATATTGGGTTGTTCAGAATTTTTCGGTCTTCTTCGTTCAACTTTGGTAATTCATATGTATCTAGGAATCTGTCCATTTCTTCTGTGTTGTCCATCTTATTGGAGTATAGGTTCTGGAAGTAGGTATTGATGATCCTCTGGATTTCTGCTGGCTGTGTTGTAATTTCACCCTTTTCATTCCTAACTGCATGGATTTGAGCCTTTTTTTTCCTTTTTCTGACATGGTTGGCTAAAGGTTTGTCAATTTTGTTGATTCTTTTGAAGAACCAACTCTTGGCTTCATTGATTTTTTTGTATCATTCTCTTAGTCTCCATTGAATTGATTTTTCCTCTGATCTTTGTAATTTCCTCCCTTGTATGAGCTCTGGGGTTGTCCTGCTCTTGTTTTTCTAGAAGCTTGAGGTTCAGCATCAGGTTGTTTAATTGGGCTCATTCTGTTTTCCTAATATGCATATTCACTGCTATGAATTTCCCTCGTAAGACTGCTTTCATTATGTCCCATAGATTCCGATATGTTGTATTGTCATTGTCATTTAATTGAAGGAACTGTCTGATTTCTTGTTTAATTTCCTGTGTGACCCATTGGTTATTCAGAAGTGTGTTGTTCAATTTCCATGTGTTTATGAAATTTTTTGAGTTTGTTTTGCTATGTATCTCCAATTTCATCACACTATGGTCTGATAATATACAGGGGATAACTTCAATTCCTTTGCACTTACTTAAACATGTTGTATGTGTGAGTATGTGGTCTATTTTGGGGAATGACCCATGTGCAGCTGAGAAGAATGTGTATTCTGATTTTGTGGGGTGGAAGACTCTGTAAACATCTGTTAAGTTCATTTGTTCAAGAGTTCGATTGAGTTCTAGTATTTCATTATTTATTTTTAGTTTAGTTGATCTATCTATTTGTGATGGTGGGGTGTTGAGGTCCCCCACTGCAATTGTATTAGTGCATATATGACTTTTCATGTCCATTAGTATTTGTTTTATATAGTTGGGCACACTAGTTTTTGGTGCATAGATATTTATGATTGTCATCTCTTCCTCTTGGATTGTTCCCTTTACAAGGATGTAGTGTCCTTCTTCATCTCTCTTAATCAGTGTTGGTTTGAAATCTGCTTGATCTGCAAAGAGGATAGCTACTCCTGCTTTTTTTGGGTTCCCATCACATGGAGTATTGTTTTCCACCCTTTAACTTTCAGTCTGTGAGTTTCCTTTTGGATTAAGTGTGTTTCTTTTATGCAGCATATTGTTGGATTTTTGCTTCTTGACCCATTCCGCCAGTTTGTTTCTTTTGATTCATGAATTGAGACCATTAACATTGATGGTTATAACTGAAACGTATTGACTTGTCATTGCCATGACTTTTTCTTTTTGTTGCATTCTCCCCCTTTACATTTAATTTCTTGTCATGCCAGATGGGTTCATTCTGCTTTGCTTCCTGGGGTTGTGATCCCCAATGTCTGTTCCTAGGATATTGTGTAAAATATTTTGGAGTGCTGCTTTGGAATTCCCGAAGTTCCTAAGGCGCTCTTTGTCATGAAAGTATCTTATTTCTCCATCCATTTTGAAAGATAGTTTTACAGGGTACATCAATCTGGGTTGGAGGCTGTTTTCTTTTAGGGCTTGGAATATGTCACTCCAAGCTCTTCTTGCCTTGATGGTTTGTGTTGAAAAGTTTGCTGTGATTCTGATGGGCTTTCCTTTGTATGTGATTTGTTTCTTTTCTCTGACTGCTTGGAGAACTTTGTTCTTCTATTGAGTTTCTGGAATCTTAACAATTATATGCCTATGTGTAGATTTTTTTTGATCAAGGCTATTTGGAGTCCTATATGGCTCATTTATCTGTATGTCAAGCTCTTTTCCCCTGCTTGGGAAGTTTTCTGCCATTACTTCTGTGAAGAGATTTTTTATGTCATCTGCACTCTCTCCTGTTTCTTCATTGAGCCCAATCAGTCTTATGTTATTCTTCTTTGCATCATCTAGCAGCTGCTGGATTGATTTCTCATGTTCCCTTATAATTTTGAAGCCATTTTTCTTTCCCTGGTCACTAATTGCAGTCTTATCTTTTATATCTGAAATTCTGTCCTCACATTGGCTCATTCTGCTGTGTAGACTTTCAGTGGAGTTTTTTATCTCCTGGAAATCTATTTGCATCTGTTTTACGGATTCCATTTGTTTCCATGTTGGGATTCCATCATGTTCCTCAGCTCCTCTCTAGATTTATTAATCATGTCTTGCACTAGCAGCACAATTTCTCCTTTTATCTGAGAAATTATTTCTGAGTTCATTTTTTCCAGATCCCCTTTTGTTGCCATTTCAGTGGGTCCAGGTGGTTGAGTATCAGAGTGTTCCATCTCATTTCCTTTTAGGGTTGCTGTAGGTGATCTGGAAGTCTGGTTTTGAGACTTGTTTACATGTTTTCTCATTTCAACTGGCGGGGCGGGGGGGGGGGGTGTTGGCACCTGCATGGATTACCTCCTCTGAGCTGGGAGAGGTGGGACATGGGCCGGGAGCAGTGGTAGGGATGGTGGCCCGAAAGCCCTTTCCTGTGGGCTGGGAGCAGTGGGAGGGATGGTGGCCGGGAAGCCCCTTCCTCTCGTCCAGGAGCAGTGGGATAGTGGCTCAGAAGCCCATACCTCTGGACTGGGACCAGTGGGAGAGATGGTGGCCCAGAAGCCTCTTCCTCTGGGCCAGGAGCAGTGGGACAGAAGGTGGCCCAAAAGCCCTTTCCTTCTGCTGGAAGCAGCGAGAGGGATGGTGACCAGGAAGCCCCTTCCTCTGGACCAGGAGCATTGGGACCACAGCTCAGAAGCCCCTACCTCTTGGCTGGGAGCACCGGGACTCAGTACCATGGTCTGGTGGTCCGTTTTCCTCTGCATCTTTGTAGTGTGGAACCAGGTGGCTGTACAGAGGGGAGCAGGTGATGTCCAGTGGATTGTTGATGGGGCACGGAGCCAAAAGAGCAGTCTTAAGCCTTTGTATGAAAGCAGTTTTACAGTGTGGAAAGTGCAAAGACTTGAAGTCAGACCTGAGTTTTAGTGTCAGGTATGTGACCTTACTGAAATGGTAGTTCCCTGCTTGTCCACGGGGGATACATTTCAGGATCCCCAACAGCTGTCGGAAAACAGAGGTAGAACTAACTTTTTCTTTAGTATGAATTCTTCTTATACATATATATATATATATATATATATATATATAAAAATATATAAACTTAATGCTTTTTCCATCTTACCTATGCACTTATTACACACCGTGAGCATAACCTTTGAAGTTTGAAGTGTGTAGCAAAACTAGCCTGAATCTTTTTTACTTCATAATTTCTCAGGTAGAAAATTTGTTCTTAGATTATTGAGCTTAGCAAATGATTGTTTCTTTATTTATTAAGCGCAGAACTTTTTCCTTATGGAAAGCATTTTATGACTTCTTTTTAGCCTATCTGAGTTGCGAGCATCACTGCTCTTGAGTTTTGGGGCCATCATTAAATGAAATAAGGGTTACTTGAACACAAGTAATGTGACACTCTGACAGTAGGTCTCATAACCAAAAATGGCTACTAAATGACTAACAGTGTATACAGTGTGGATACTCTAGTGAAAAGAATGATTCATGTAAAACAGAATATCATGAGATGTTATCATAATACTCAGGATAGCACACAATTTAAAATTTAAGAATTGTTTATTTCTTGAAATTTTTATGTAATATTTTCAGACTGAGTCAACAATAGGTAACTGAAACCACAGAAAACAAAATTACAGGTAACAAAGGGAATATGATTCTGGGGAGGTCGCAGCACCTATTTGGAAGATTTTTTATTTTCACATCAATGAGGGATAGCCTGTGTATAAATTCCTTAAATTTTATGGCTGGGGATTTTTTTTTACATTGCCAGATATTGAAAAATCATGCTTTATTGGATCTTCAGTAGAAAATGCACATTTATGAGGAATGAAAAATATAATTAGACAAATTAAGCCTTATCAATATACTGAGAGTAGAACTCTTTTGATTTTTATATTCCTAGCCTGCCACCGTATATAGCAGATATTCAAAAACTATTGACTGGATGAATGAAAAACAATTTCCAAACTCTCATCTAAGTTACAAGTTTCATTCAGAGTAGATTTGTTAAGTGGAATTAATCTCATTTCAAGTATATCTACATCTAATTTTGTTTGCAACAGATCTAGAGATATTAGGTAAAGCCTTATGTATTAAGCATGTATATAAAATATTAAAATCCTATGTGATTGCTTAATTTCTAAAAAGGAATTTATTGCTAATTATGTAATTTTAGTAGTAGAAAAGTTTATTTTTCTAGCAGATGAAACCATGTCTTCCTAAACAATATGAGGTGTTTTAATGTTTCAAAATTACTTGTCTTAATTTTTTATAAGCTGAACCAAAACTTGGGGAAAAGAAATTGGCTTGCTAACTCATACACTTTATATTTTTATAATTTCACATGTATACTAAGTAATTCAAAGTATTTCACGAGTTGGAAATTTCTAGGTTTTGTTTTATTTTTTCTCCTGAAAAATTACTCTAAAACTAGGCAATAACAAGCAGAGTTTCATCATCATCATCATCTAGCAAGGTTTATGTGCCAAGTTATGAACTCTTAGATATTAGAGTTTAAAATAGCAATTATGTCACTATAATATTAATGATAAATGGCATACATTTGAAACATTTAAAAATGATCATAGCTTTAAAGCCAAAAAGAGCTAGAAAATATTAATGGTATAAGAACTGTCTTCTGTGGTTCTGAATTATGTATAGCAGAAAGAGAAAGAGATAAATTGCATAATAAATCAAAGTTCACGTAGTATATTGTTTATCTTAAACTACACAAACTTTCTATTTATGCAGTGTGTCAGCTATTTGAAAAAAAAAAGATGAATCGTTTCAAATTCAGATTTATTCCAAGAGTGAATATTTAGTACCCAATGGTGTCATAGTGAATGTAGGAAAGTAATTACAGTCTATGTTTTACCATGAAGAATTCTAGGAAAACATTGACTTTTATAGTGTGGATGTGATTTTATTCTCTGATCCATTTGCGTGCCTTATCTCTTTTTGATTTGTGAAAGTCAGGTGTTTTAACCTCCCTTTCAAAAACTGTAGCAGCAACCTTCAGTAGTATATGTAAAATTATACTGAGGTAATAATTAGCAGGAAACATTTCTTCTTGATAAATTTGTTGTATTAAAGCATGATGATTACAAGAGTGTAATAAACATTGGTAAATATGACTTGATGAATAGACAGAAATTACTTGCAGAATCTACCAGTAACTATAAAAAGTGACAGACTTTCTTAATATTTTAAGATTCTAAGCAAATTTTTATGTGATGGGGATTTAAGTGGCTTGCATATTCTTTGTAGTCATGACTTCCTATAGAAATACTATTATGTTCTTTTTAAGGATTTATAACTGGTAGATTTTAGTAATAATTCTGTAAATAAGTCTGAAGTTCTCTCGTTTTGGCCAGTGATCTGAAATTGCTGTTCATTTACCATTTAGGTTCAATACTATTTAGCCATTGATATATCTTACTCCATACACTCCACATTATTTTGCCCCTAGCCAGAAGAACTATAGAATAGGGTTCTAATAGAGAACTTTAAAACTGCAGCATCTCACATTACAGGTGAACAAGCATTGGTACGGTTATTTTCCTCTAATGTAGGATGCATTTATACCAAATAACTTATTCCTAAAGTTATTTTTAAGATGGTACCAAAGGTCATTCATGTATGCATACATTCATTCAATAATTTTCAGTGCAAGGTTATATACAAGAAGCTAGAGAAAGGAAACTAATTGTGTCATTGCTTATTTTTCCATGGATATCAAGTTGGTCCCATGTTTCTGCTGATGTCTTAATATGTTCATTTGCCATCTTGTCTAGTGGATCATACCAACCTGCCTGTTACTTACCTGGTCCAGGAGTCTGTAGATCTCCAGTCATGATCTGCACAGATAAATCAGAGGCCAAATGTTGATTCTTGAAGTGAAGTATAGATATGATTGAAGATTGTGAGAGAGGAGAAGTAAAGAAGAAATTTTATAATGGAGTGGAGATAATGAGGTATATGGAAGGATGGGGACAAGTAATGTGTCAGAGTTTCCATGGGGAGAGGATGTGGAGGGTACACAGACCTAGGATAGCCACAACCTTTAAATTACCTCACTAGTCCATTTCATGTGACTCATGTAAACTGTTATGAAAAAGTTACAAAGACTTGAAGAAAAAGATGTGTCTTTGCAAATATTTTAGTGGTGTAGGTAAGTCCTATGGAATTTTTTCCTATAATACTCATATAAAGATTTTTATATCTAGAAAGAGAGAGAGAGAGAGAGAGCTCTGTAATTGAGTTGATGTGTTTGAAAAATATCTGTTGAGATAATTTAAAATGTAGATAGTGAAGGCAAAATGCTTGTATATTACCAAGATTAATAAAAAAGTTTTGACAAAATTCCTGTTGTACTTTTTTAGAATTTTAAGAGTTTTTAAAATCTGATGAGATATTTTATTTTCTAAAGTTTTAGAGTGTATAGGGTTACTATTCTGTCCCTTCCTGAAAATGTCACTTAAAAATCTTGTTTGTACAAAATTATTCTTGTTCTTTGATATTATGTTAACCAAATAAAAACTGAAGTTTGACTATTACTTGTTTTCCTTTAGGAAGTATATCTAGTTGGAAGAGGTGTTGAAATGCATTTTATTCATAGTGCTAAAAATGGTTAGAGGAAGGAGTCACGTTCTTTTCTTAACACAGTGTAACAAGTAGTTAGCTTTTTGGAATAGTGATGAATCTGCGTATCTAAGAGGTGTTTTGTATCTTAATATGTGGGAATACATGCTAGTATATTCATTTTTATTGAATAGTTGAGTGAAAATAACAAATAAATTTAAAAGAAATTGCCTCAGGCTTATTGATATTTTACATATAACATCCCAATGGGACAGTATCACATTCGATAGAATATTATTTTTAAAAATGATTAACAACAAACCTTCTTAGAGTATCCCAGTATTTATGAAATATATCCCAGTATTTATGAACCCTACCATCTAAAATTTACTTAAAATTAGACATTTTTAATTATGATGTCAATAATGGTAGAGTATGGTTTTAAAACAGTAATAATAACAAAATAAATGCTTATTTTCTCAGAAGCAGGACTCGAAAAAGTTCTTTAATTTGTTCATTCATAAATTTGCACATTTATTTATTCATTCAATTTTATTACCCACCTATTCTATTTCTAGAGACTTAATACTATCTAAAAACTTCTAAATGTGGTTATGGCTTATATAATATTAATGAAGACACAGTCTATGCGCTTAACAACTTTGTCAAACAACATCATAACATTTTAGCTATATTAATTTTAAGAAATATTTTTATTGTGACATATATAATACATAATTTAAAAATTTTAACTATTTTAAGTATACAATTCAGTGCCATTAACTACATTTACACAGTGTTACACAATCATCACCACTATGCATTTCCAAAAATTTTCAAAAATTTTCGTGACACCAAACAGAAACTATACTCATTAAGCAGTAACTTCTCAATTTGCCCCTTTCCCTACACCCTGTTAACCTCTACTTTCTGCCTCTATGAATTTGCCTATTCTAGACATTTCATATAGATAGGCTCATATATTCCTTTTTGTGTCTGGCTTATTTCACTTAGTATGGATGACTTAATTCATTGAAGCTATAGCATGTGAGAACTTCATTTCTTCATATGGTTGAATAATATCCCACTGTATGTGTGTACCATATTTTGTTCTTCCATTTATCTGTTGCTGGATGATTGGGTTTTTTTATACTTTTTGGATATTGCAAATAATCCTGGATTCAGGATTGGCATGTAAGTATCTAGCTGAGTCCTTATGTTCAGTTCTTTTGGGTATATATCTATGAGTGGAATTACTAGGTCATGTGATAATTCTGTGTTAAAGCTTGTTGGGAATGACAAAACTGTTTTCCATAGGGGTTGTATCATTTTAAATTCCTACCAGCAATATAAAGGGAGTTCCTATTTCTCCACATTTTTACCAACATTTGTCATTTTCCTTTTTTTTTTTAATTATAGCTGTCCTAGTTGGTATAAAGGGAGTTACCATTGTGATTTTGATTTGTATTTTACTAATAAATAATGATATTGTTCTCTTTGTGGGTTTATGGACTATTTGTACGTCTTTAGAACTATCTATTAAGTCTTTGCCCATTTTTAAATTAGGTTAGCTTTTTAAGAATCATTTTTAGCTCTTTATATATTTTGAATATGATACTTTTATCAGATATAAAATTTGCAAGTTATTTCTCCAATTCTGTAGAGTGGCATTTCACTTTCATGATAGTCCTTTAATGCACATTTTCAATTTTGATGGGATTCCAATTGATCTTTTTTTATGAACAGTGTTTTTGGTATCATATCTAAGAATTTGCTGCACATACAGTATCATAAAGATTTTCTTTGTATTATCTTCTAAGACTTTTATGGTTTTAGTTCTTATATCTAGATCCCTGGTGCATTTTGGGTTAATTTTATAAATGTTGTGAATTTTAGAAATTGTGTGACGATTTCATTTCATTCTTTTTGGATTTGGAAATCCAGTCTCTCAGTACATTTTTTTGAAGAGAATGTTCTTTCTTCATTAAATGAACTTTAACTTTGTCAAAAATCAATTGACCATAGTGTATGGTTTTAATTGTGGACTTTGAATTCTATTCCATAGGTCCACTTACCTGTCTTATGCAATTACTACACTTTTGATTACTGTAGCTTATAAGTTTTAAAACCAGAAAACCTGAGAACTTCAACTTTCTTCTCTTTTTCAGGACGATTTCGCTTATTCTGGGCCCTTTGGAATTCCATATGAGTTTGAGGATTATTTTTTCCATTTCTCCAAAGATGTTGTTGGGATTTTGATAGGGAGAATTGAATGTGTGGATGTATTTGGGAAGTAGTGGTCATTTAACAATATTGCATTTCTAGTCCAAGAAAATGAATGTCTTTCCATTTATTTTTGATAATTAAAATATTTTAATAATAATTTAAATAACTATTTAATTCCTTTCATCATTTAATTATTTCTCAGTGTATATATTTTTATCCTTCTTGGTTACATTTACTCCTAAGTATTTTATCCTTTTAAATGCTGTTGTCATTGGAATTACTTTATTAATTTACTTTTTGCATCTCTCATTGCTGGTCTGTGAATACAACTGATTTTCGTTTTTTGACCTTTTAACCTACACCTTTGCTGAGTTTATGAGCTCTAGTAGCTTCTTAAGGATTCCATGGGATTTTCTAGATATGCATAGGATTATGCTCTTTGTGAACAGAACTAGTTTTATAGCCTTCTTTCCAATTTTATGCCTTTGTTTCCTTTTCTTGATGAATTGCTTTTTCAGAAACTTCCAATCCCATGCAGTTGAAATAGCATTGGTGAAAGTAGGATGCTTGTAATGTTCCTTATCTTAGGAGGAAAGCTTTTGAACTTCCTCCATTGAGTATGAATACTAGGGCAGGTTTTTGGTAAATGGCCTTTTTCATGTGGAGAAAAATCTTTTTTGTTCCATAGCTTTCATGATGAAAGGATGTTGAACTTTGTTTTTCTTTTTCTACATCAATTAACATTATCATGTGTTTTTCCCTGCTTTGTTCTCCTAATTGTGATATGTTATATATTGCATTAATGGGCTAAATCCCACTTGTTTATAGCATATCTTCCTTTTAATATGAATTTGGCTTGCTTGTATTTTGTTGAAGGTTGTGTGTGTTTTATTCATTGCCATGCTATTACTCAAGATTTTCTTGGATGTTCTTTAACAAGGCATTTCTGTGACAGAACTTTTGAGTCTTAACTTTATGCATATATCAGGATTTTTTTAATGAAAAATTTTCTGACTGGCCTTTACCTTTAAGGAAAATGAAACCAATTTTATTCATAACATTAGAATAGTTTTGGTACTTTTATTATGTATTGTGTCTTACTATGTTATTTCATTTAGAAGGTAATGACTATTACTGTCCTCATTTTGAAAAAGAAGACATGGAGGCTTAAAGTTAATAAATGGTAAACCAGGGGATGTTAATCCCAGATTCCTTGATTGCAGCACCTGACTGATAGCTCTACATTACTATGTCTAACCTGAGACGTAAGTCTGTTTATAACACTGTAAACAAATAAACAAACAAACCAACAAACACACACAGCACCAAAAATCTC
Source organism: Heterocephalus glaber (assembly GCF_053883595.1). Lineage (NCBI taxonomy): Eukaryota > Metazoa > Chordata > Mammalia > Rodentia > Bathyergidae > Heterocephalus > Heterocephalus glaber. Next base: position 14,169,902 of record NW_028258403.1, read on the forward strand.
TACAACTAAAGCCTACCATATGGTGGGGCCATTGTCTTACCTTTATTTTCCCAACTCAGAGATCTTGAAACATAGTAAAAGCATCATATGACCAAAGTCCATGAGGCTAGATGAAATTAGTGCTGTATTCTAAGACTATAGATAAGTTGAGGAACTGATGTATAAAATATAGGAAATCCAAGAATAGCAGGAACAAAATTTTTAAAAATCTAGATATACTTGAATCATTAGTCATCATTTCTAACATTTTAGGCATTTTAGAGGACAGCAAGATTTCTCAGTAAAACAACATAATTTTTCTATGTGACTATTGTGCCATAACAGGTGTGTTGGCTAGTGATAAGATACTCTGCCAGGCAACAAACAAATGATTGTACATAAATTCCAGGAAGATGTTTGCCCTGGGGTATATTTGAATGTGATTCTTAAAATGGTATCCTGCTTTTTTTTTCTCAGTATTGGAAATAGTTACGTGTTCCTATTTTGATGGTAAGCTCAACACTATTTTAACCCCAAATATTTTACTTTTAATGTTCTAAAATATTATTGTGAAATACATCATGAGTTTACCTCCCTTCTACCCTAAACACTTTACCTAAAAAAAACCTTTAAAATTTTTTTGGTCATGCTTCCATTAAGAAGTATTGAAATATCACATTATACTTCATAAATATGCATATTTTTGTGTCAATTAAAAATAAAAACATGACAAGACAAGGTCTTCCCAGGTTTTCCAAGCTTTTGTTGTCCATACCTAAATTTTACCCTAGCACCCTCTACTTACCAGTTTGTGGTGCTGTCTGTCACCTTGTTATGTAATTTCCTGTTCACTACTCATCTCAGTTGACTACAGAGAAGAGTGAAGGACAGAGAAGAGTTTTGCATGTCAGTGATTTTTAGTGGCTAGTATTTAAGAGAAGCTCCTTTATTTATTTCAATATAAATAAATTGATATGAATAAATATTCTGTGTTATTTGCTTGTGGTTCAAACAACTTTTTTAGTGCAGCCTACTTCTATTTTAGTAACTGCTATTCATAAATAGCAATGGGAAAATTACTGTTCTGTAACAAACTTTGCTCTTCTTGCCAATTGATAAATCTTAGGAGAGTGATAAAAGTGCTTCCTCTATATTCCTGAAATTATTACATTGTCAAGGAAGAAAAATGATGCAGATGTAATTTTTCCCCATCACTGAACAATTTTTAAAGACAAGGATAGGGTAGTTGAGTTGTGGCATCTGTAGCATTTTCTGTTAGGGTCTTTTTTTTTTTTCTGGGTCTTTCTTATTGCTGGCTGTCTAGGCATATGCTCAGCCTTCCCTCTCACTGATCCTGGAATGATACTACTGGCTGTAGAACTGGCCCTTCCCAGATAGAGATGGGCAGAAGTATGTGCAGTTGGTTTTTTTTTGGTACCAGGAATCAATCTTGGGACCTTATGCTTGTGAGGCAGGCAGAGGCACCACTGAGTTAAATCCCCTGCCCAGGTATGTGCAGTTTTAATAGTGGGGTAGATTTTACAGAACAATCTTAGAACATGATTCTTTTCTTATTGTAACATCAAATTATGATTATTTAAAATTGACAAAGTTAGTTGACCTGCATAGCAATTGTACTCCACTACACAGGGCATTGATGGCTTAGGTGTCCTGAATATGATGGATACATACTTGAAGATGAAAGGCTTACATCAAATCCTAAACTTTTTCCTTCTACTCTATATCACTTCTACTTCAGTCTTATTCAGGTGTTGGATGGCATCTTTGTTCCCAAAAGAAAATGAAACAGGCCAGGGTTTAATCACAAAATCAAATGATAAATATATGGAAACACACATGTGTATTTAAAAATGTGTTAATGACTCTTTGGGGGCTGAATTTGTGTTGGTAAATAGTTAAATCAATGAAGGAAATTTCCTAGAAGAAATATCTTTTATTTGGGCAAGATCAAAAATAAGAAGACATATTGAGAAGAAAACAGATGTGATAGGTGGTGAAAATTTGGTAGAAATTTTAAGAGTTCATTGTTTTCTAATTTTGGAATGGACTATTTCAGTCAAACAATGGTATTTGAAAGGTTGAAATAACTCATCACAACCAACATCAGGGCTGGAGCTGGGCCTAGAGTCCCATAAACTTGTTGCACTGAGTAGGCACAGGGAAGAGACCATTTATAAATGAGTATGAAATAATGACAATAGTTTTTTTTTAAATTGAAAGACTCATATTAGAACTTAGTACTCTGTTTCTGCATTCTCCAGAAGCACTGGCAGTAAGTTAATAGCATTGATATCTTTGGAAGGAGGAAAAGAACACCTTTGAAATTTATTTTATGCAGTTGGAATATAGGAAGGTACTAGTCTTTAGTAAATAAAACATTTCAATACAAAAATTTCTCATGTTTAGGAATATTAGCTGAGTTGGATATTATATGAATTAAGTCAAAATTCTCCAGTAAGTAGTAATCTACCACTTATGATAGCAGAATGGTATCTCTCAGGAACGCTGGCACTGCAGCATTTGGGTGGTCACTTTCCACTTGGTTATTTGGTACCTTTTCATCTTGGTCTTTAAACACTTCTGGATATGGTTTGTGGCTAATCACTGATAACCTAGAAAAGATCACCATGTGTCACACAGAGGGCTAGGGGAAGAGAAAAGGAAAACATGATGCTGAAGTAACAATTTCAGGATTGAGGAAGGGCCAGTGTTTAATATAGTTCCCTATCCCAGAGGAAAGCATGATCATTGTCAACTCTCCTGGAAGGTCAGCCCTAAAGCCTGAGACATGGACAGTCATTTCCCTGATGCACAGGTATCTTTTCCTTTTGACTTGTGGACAAACAATTTCTTTTCTGCCTTTTGGGTAAGATCAAGTGTTGACTTGTGGACAAACAACTCCTTTCTTTTGACAATATAGTGGTACCTTCGTTCACCAACACGTTTGTTTGCAAACAATTTGGTTCACAAACAAAAGCAATTGGCAAAATTTTGTTTTTGTTTGTAAACTCTATATTGGATAACAAATACAATCATGGCCATCTTTCCCACACAAACAGGAATGTGGCCATCTTTTCCAAAATCGTGGAACAAATGGAGTTCATGAACTGGGGCACCACTGAATAATTTCTTCCTTTGACTTTTGTGACACCTTTCTTTATGTATCCTCCCCTCTACTCTAGTACTAGGGATTGAACCCAGGACTTTCTGACTGAGCTACATTCCCAGCACTTTTCTTTTGGAAACCTGATCTTGATAAGCCACTAAGTTGTCCAGGCTGGACTCAAGCTCACAACTTTAAATTCCATTTCTGCCTTCTCTTTTGTTGACACTCCTTTGACTTTCTATGTACTTGACAAACCTATTCTTGAGGTTTTCCCTTTTGTCTTTAAGCTCTCACTGCCAGCTGATCTAAATTCAGGGCTTAATTCAAAGGCTGTCTTGTACAAATGCTCTTTATCATGCCTGCTTCTCCCTACTTAAAGCTCATGTGATCTATCCAGAATCTCTATACCCAACCTACCTGGTAATCCTAGAATTGCACTCTTCATCAAATCTAGAATGATTTTTCTTTTGTACAGTAAAATTATATTTCTCTAACACTGATAATCCTTTGAAGACTCCTCATTGCTAAATAGGAAGGCGAACTTCTTGGATAAGATTTAAACAAATTCCATAGTGTGATCCTTGCTGAGCCTCCAGCCCCATCATTGGCTTCCCTCCACTTCCCTCTACTTGGATGGGCCTTATAAGTTGCCATGCTATATTATGGATTTTCACTTTCCTCCTGATGCTCCATTTGCTCCAAAACACCCAACTTCTTCTTGCCAGCAGGCCTGAACATTCTCATTTTAATCAGTTATCTGAAGGATCCTTTATCTGATGAAGACTTCTTTTTTCAGATCAAAAGTAGAATTGTTCATTATGTCTCATTTCTCACACTGTGGTACCCTGAGCTGTGGTTCCTCTCAATTTTAAGTATATACTGCAGTCAAGAACAAAGTCAAATGAGCGTTTTGTGAGCATAGTGTGATTGATACTGCTGTTGGGAGTGACGGGATGCCACAGAGCATGTGAGGCCACTTGAGTTGATTACCAGAGGAAGTGATGCTGAGGGGCAATGCAAAGGTCTTATTTGGGGGAAGAGGGAAGCAGTAAAGGTGGGTGATTCTGGACAGTAGTGCTAGAGAGGATTTGACTGATCTTCTCAGGTATGGTTGGAGTATAAAATCAAGAAATAGAATGGAAAAGCCAGCAGGAGCTTTTTACTATAAGGCCTTTAAAACATTTTGAGGAGCTTATGGTAAAGGCAATAAGAGCCATATAAATTTCTGAATAGGAGGCAGACCTGCTGAGATTATACTATAGAAAGATGGCTCTGTTTGTAGTGATGAGAAGAGAGGAAAAGGGGGCAAAAGCAAGGGGAGAACAAAGGAAAGGGTTAAGCAGTTACCATAGTAGTTCAAGAAAAACGATAATAGCTTAGAGGATGTGATAACACAAATGGAAAGAAATTGATTGTAGAAATTCTTAAGTGGGATCAGAGAATTTATGACTGAGTATCTGAGGATAGTAGGGAAGAAGAAATACACAATGTGAACAAAGATAGGCATCATTGAGGAGAGTAAAATCTTCACAGGAAGATGAAGATCTTAGTTTTGTATTTGAGGTACCTTTGTGACTGAAAATAGAGAAAGCCAGTAGGTAGTGTGACACCTAGAAGAAAATCTTGCCTGTTAATTTCCTTTTACTAGTCAGTAACATTTTTAAAATCATGTCTTAATAATCCTTAAATGCTTTGTGACTGTCATACAGTTGGTATTTGAGTACTATTGGAATGAATGAATGAATGAATGAATGAAATAAGAATACTCTCTATGATGATCTTCCCTATCTGTTCTTCTCTAACAGTGGCTATTCTTAGATATTTTAGCCAGCTGAAATGATCCTGTTAGCATTTTCATGATTCTTAAGACTACTTTTAGGCTAGCAGAAAAAAAAGAAAGAAAAAGACATTCTGAAATAGCAAAATTAAATATAAGACCCTCTTCTTGCCTCAATATAAAAACATCTTTTCTAATCCCATATTAATGGTATTATCTGCCCCTGCCCCAGAGATTCAGATTGTTTGTAACTTTAACCAAGGTCTCACATAGATAGGTATATTTTATGTCATCTGTGCTAATGTTCACATAATGAAAATGACTATAGTTTTGAAGTCTAAGTAGTTCAGATTTCTACAAGGTACACTTATCTACATAATGAGAAAATGAATCATGCTTTCCAAACTGGATCCTAGCAGATATAATTTTCTTCATTTATTTATATTCAGTTTTGAGTTAACCTATCATTATCCTTAGGTATTATATAGGAAAAGTGGTAAGGATTCTTGTGCAAAACAGTTTTCCTTCGAATATGGCAAATGTGTTCTTGAATAAATGGAGAATTTCTTTGGAAGTTTCAGGAGCACACTGTGTCTTTTTCATTTGAGGATCTTGTTGAAACTTGGTTGTTCTGTTGCCCATGGAAAATCTTTGGAAGAAAGTCACTTGGGAACAGCAGATGTTCTTTTTGGTTCCTTTGGCATTGAGGGACACTGTGAGTCAAGGTTAAGACTTTCAGAGCTAAATAATAGAACTGAACTGTGTTTTTTTTTCTTTCAGCAGGCAATCCCCGAGGTCATAGACTCTGTCTTCAAAAATTCTAGAGATCTGAAGTGATTAAGAATTGAACTTTCTTATGTTTATCATACACCACTAGGGAAGAAATCAAGTGAATCTGAGCTCTGATGAGAAATGCTTGGGTCTCAGGCAAGGTAGTTGCAATCAGAATATAATTCAAGATGCTAGGATAGGAGTTCAGTGATTTCTGTGAAAAGACAAGTAGACACCCTCGTCCCAGTCACTCTTGATCTTCATTTTTAACTTTGCTTTGCAAATTAAGCCTTTAAAAAAAATCTTTGATTGGGGTGAACCATGTGCACTTTTAAGTTACATTTTGCTTAACTCTGTCTCTCCAGTATAAGTACACTCTGGTTGTGCCTTGCACTTGGAGATCTGTCTGGTTGGAAATACTGAAATAATTTCGGAAGTCATTATTTTACAGCATTGAAGGGTTATGATGATTTTATTGTAGAAATGCTCTGGTCTCAGACAATGAAATAATGCAATATAAGTGTTTTTTTAAAGGGAAACTCTTTTGCATAGATATCCTCAATTACCATCTCTATGCTGATGACTCAGATGTTCTACTTTCTCACCAGATTTCCTTCCTGAGCTTCCATCTGAATATTAATATGTTCCTTATAACAGGACCATAGGGATATCCCATAGCTCAAATTCTGTAGCTCTCATTATGAACACATGATGGGTCATATGCTCAAATCTGATCTGACTCTAGAGTTTCCTCTCAATGTGTGGCATCAGCCCCTGTTCAGTTGTACAGCCTGAGGCCCCAGATAGGGTCAAATGCTTGCCTCTGTCTTCTTCCCAGTTCATCAGCAAGCCTTTTGATTTTTTCCTTCAGTGTTTTCAGAAGCTCTGCTTTCAACTCCCCTGAGATCACCCTAGTCCAGGGGTTCTTATTGAGGGATGATTTTGTCCCCACAAGAAATATTTAGCAATGTCTACAGGCATTTTTGGTTGTTACAACGGGGAGTTACTGCTGGCATCTAATAGAAAGAAGCCAGGGATGATAGTAAACCTCCTGCAATGGACAGAAAAGACTTATTCACCCATGTGTCAGTTGAGTAAAGGTTGAAAATTCCTCTTCCAGTCTAAATAAGCATCTTTAATTACATTCCTGGATTCCCACAAGAGCCCTTGAACTAGTCTTTAAGAATACAGTCCAGATACACTAGGCTTCAGGGGTTCTCACTACTGTTGGGATAAAGTTTTCTCCTTCTCAGGTTGGTCTCTAAGGCTCTGCAGGGTCTTTCTTAACCACTTGGCCCCAATGCATCTTGCTGCTCCAGATTTACTCTTTGTTCTGTAGCTGTATTGGCTTCTTTCTCATGTTTGCATGCACCTTGCTCTTCATGCCTATGGGCTTTCATACAGCATTACTCTCCCCACCTTTAGGTAATTATTCATGCACCTCTTTCTTCAGCTTCTTAAACATCATGATACTTCAGTAGTTCTTTTTGAACCGCACCCTAGATTCTTCTTCTAATAAAATTTTCATCATCTTGGGTTATTTAAAATATCACTTACGCTGTGGTAAACTTGCTTTCAAATGGGGGTAATTGACGAAATAAGTAATACTTTTTGAACACTTATGCTGGGTGCTCTGTATTTTTATCCATCACCGTAGCCAAATATGATGGGTGATATTAGTGTATGTCTTGCTTTGGAAGGCATCTTAAAGTTGGCAGATCATGGTGTTAATTCCATTTTACAAATGGAAAGTGGAGGCACAGAGAGGTTAAGTAACTTGCCTCGAGGTTACATACTTAACAAGTGATGGTGTCAGGACTCAGATCCAGGCAATTTGATGTCATAGATCATATCAACTTTAATTCAGGGCTTCCCTGCATCATAATGTTGTTGTGAGGATTACCAAGATAATACATGTCAAACATTTTAGCTCACTGACATATAGTAGGCACTGAATAAATGTTTATTATGATAAATGATTATTATGAATAAATGATTATTATGAGTATCTTTATTATTTCTCTTTTTTTGTATTAAATTCTTTTATTGGTACATTGTAGGTATACAACACAATTACATTTCTCATTGGGAATTGTACCTTTACATAATGTATCTTGGTTCTTATTTTTTTCCCCATTCCTAGCCCTCCCTTCATGCCCTCTACCCTTCCCTATTTCCAAAGACTTTATTTCCATTTTTTCCATTTTTCATCATTTTTCCTTTCCCTTCTTTCCTTTCCCCTGCCCCTCCCACTACTCCTACCCATTTGGACCTTTTCTTCCTATTTTACATTATGGATTATTCATTCTAATCCTTGGTACATTTTAGGTATACAATATAATGACATTCATCATTGGAAATTTGCACCGTTACATAGTCTCTCTTGGTTCTTATTTTTCACCCTTTCCCAGCCCTCCCTTCAACCCCTCCAGTCCTCCCTATTTACAAAGATTTTGTTCCTATTTTTCCATTTTCTCATATTAATCCCATTCCCTTCTATCCTTTCCCCTAGCCCTCCCACTTCCTTCCCCTTTGCCCCTTTTCTTCCTATTTCACATGGCCTATTATACGTTTAGTCCTTATTTACACTTTCAGTTTCTCACACCAGAGAAACTATTCGGTATTTACACATGTGTGTCCTATTTATTTCACTTAAGAGTATTGCTTCAATGTGCATCCACTTAGCTATAAATGTCTCTAATTTCTCATTTTTTATGGCTGAGTAGTACTTCATTTTATAAAAAACCCACACTTTCTTTATCCAGTCTCCAGTTGATGGGCATTTGGGGTGTTTCCAAGTTTTAGGTATCACAAACTGAGCTGCTATGAACATGAGTGCACATATATCACTGTGGTATGATTCTTTTAATTCTTTGGGGAAGATCCCCAGCAATGGAATAGCTGGGTCAAATGGGATTTCCAGTCCTAGTTCTTTGAGGTATCTCCACACTGATTTCCACAGTGGTTACACCAGTCTACACTCCCACCAGCCGTGGAGCAGGGTTCCTCTTTCCCCACAGCCCCACCAGCATTTGTTATTGGTTGATTTCATGATAGCAGCCATACTTTCTGGAGTGAAGTGGAATCTCAGCGTTGTTTTCATTTGCATCTCTCAAATGACCAGTGATGTTGAACATTTTTTCATGTATTTATTTGCTATTTCTACCTCTTTATCTGAGAAATGTCTGTTCATTTCAGATGCCCATTTTCGGATTGGGTCTTTAAATTTGGGAGGTCTGATCTTTTTAAGTTCTTCATAGATTCGAGACAGTAGACCTTTGTCTGAGGAAGAGCAGGTGAAGATTTTTTCCCACATTGTGGGTTGTCTCTTCACACTGCTGGTGGTTTCTCTTGCTGTGCAGAAGCCTTTTAATAAGAAGAGATCCCACTTGTTGATTGTGCTAGTTCACAGGCAATTGAGGTTTTGTTCATAAAATCTTTTCCTACACTGATGTCTTCAAGGGTTCTACCTAACCTCTGTTCCAACTGGTTCAGAGTTTCTATTTTAATATTTAGATCTTTAATCCATTTTGATTTTAGTTTAGTGCATGGTGAGAGATATAGGTCTAGTTTTAATCTTTGACAAGTTGAAACCCAATTTATCCAGCACCATTTATTAAAGAGGCTATCTTTCCTCCAGTGAGGGTATTTGGCTCCTTTGTCAAAGATGAGATGGCTGAGTGTGTCTGGCGTTGTTTCTGCATCTTCTAATCTGTTCCACTGGTCCTCAAGTCTGTTCTTTGCCAGTACCATGCTGTTTTTATCAGAGTAGCTTTGTAGTATAGGTGCAGGTTGGGGATTGTGATATCCCCTGCCATGTCTCTGTTACCTAGAATTGCTTTTGCAATTCTGGGTCTCTTCTTGTTCCAAATGAATTTTTGGATTGTTTTCTCAAGGTCCGTGAAGTATGCTGCTGGGATCTCAATTGGAATTGCATTAAATCTCTATAGCAGTTTTGGAAGTATGGCCATTTTCACTATATTACTCCTTCCTACCCAGGAGCAGGGGATGTCTGTCCATTTTCTGATATCATCTTCAATCTCTCTTTTCAGAGTGCCATAGTTTTCAGAGAAGATGTCTTTGATTTCTTTTGTTAGGATGATTCCTAGGTATTTCAGGTGTTTGGATGCTATTGTGAAAGGAATTATTTTCCCTATTTCTCTCTCAGTGAGTCTGTCATTGGTGTAGAGGAAAGCTATTGATTTTTGTGTGTTGACCTTGTAACCAGCTACTTGACTGAATTTGGTTATTAAGTCTAGAAGACTTTTGGTGGAGTTCTTGGGGTCTTCTATATAGAGTATCACGTCATCTGCAAATAATGACAGTTTGACTTCTTCATTACCTATCTTTATTCCTTTTATTTCTTTCCCTTGTCTAATTGCCATGGCTAATGTTTCCAGAACTATATTGAACAAGAGTGGTGATAGTGGACATCCTTGTCTTGTTCCTGATTTTAGTGTGAAGGATTTCAGTTTTTGACCATTTAGTATGATATTGGCTGTTGGTTTTTCATAGATGGCTTCTATCAGTTTGAGGTAGAGACCATCTATTCCACTTTTTTGTAGGGTTTTTACCATAAATGCATGTTGGATTTTGTCAAATGCTTTTTTTGCGTCTATGGAGATAATCATATGGTTTTTGTCCTTGGCTCTATTGATATAGTGTATTACATTGATTGATTTGCATATGTTGAACCATCCGTGCTTCCCTGGGATGAATCCCACTTGATCAGGGTGTATGATCTTCTTGATGATCTTCTGCATTCTGTTTGCCAGTATCTTATTAAGGATTTTTGCATCTATGTTCATTAGTGAGATTGGCCTATAGTTCTCTTTTTCGGTTGGGTCTTTCTCTGCTTTGGGGATCAAGGTGATGCTTGCTTCCAGGAATGAATTTGGGAGTATTGCTTCCCTTTCAGTTTCACTGAAGAGTTTAAACAGTAGTGGCAGCAGTTCCTCTCTAAATGTCTTGTAGAATTCACCAGTGAAGCCCTCAGGGCCTGGCCTTTTCTTAGTTGATAAGTTTTTAATTACGTTTTCAATTTCATTGGTTGATATTGGGTTGTTCAGAATTTTTCGGTCTTCTTCGTTCAACTTTGGTAATTCATATGTATCTAGGAATCTGTCCATTTCTTCTGTGTTGTCCATCTTATTGGAGTATAGGTTCTGGAAGTAGGTATTGATGATCCTCTGGATGTCTGCTGGGTCTGTTGTAATTTCACCCTTTTCATTCCTAATTGCATAGATTTGGGCCTTTTCTTTCCTTTTTCTGACAAGGTTGGCTAAAGGTTTGTCAATTTTGTTGATTCTTTTGAAGAACCAACTCTTGGCTTCATTGATTTTTTGTATCATTCTCTCAGTCTCCATTGAATTGATTTCTCCTCTGATCTTTATAATTTCTTCCCTTGTATGAGCTCTGGGGTTGTCCTTCTCTTGTTTTTCTAGAAGCTTGAGGTTCAGCATCAGGTTGTTTGATTGGGCTCATTCTGTTTTCCTAATATGCATATTCACTGCTATGAATTTCCCTCGTAAGACTGCTTTCATTATGTCCCTTAGATTCTGATATGTTGTATTGTCATTGTCATTTAATTGAAGGAACTGTCTGATTTCTTGTTTAATTTCCTGTGTGACCCATTGGTTATTCAGAAGTGTGTTGTTCAATTTCCATGTGTTTATGAAATTTTTTGAGTTTGTTTTGCTATGTATCTCCAATTTCATTGCACTATGGTCTGATAATATACAGGGGATAACTTCAATTCCTTTGCACTTACTTAAACATGTTGTATGTGTGAGTATGTGGTCTATTTTGGGGAATGACCCATTTGCAGCTGAGAAGAATGTGTATTCTGATTTTGTGGGGTGGAAGACTCTGTAAACATCTGTTAAGTTCATTTGTTCAAGAGTTCGATTGAGTTCTAGTATTTCATTACTTATTTTTAGTTTAGTTGATCTATCTATTTGTGATGGTGGGGTGTTGAGGTCCCCCACTACAATTGTATTAGTGAATATATGACTTTTCCTGTCTGTTAGTATTTGTTTTATATAGTTGGGTTCACTAGTTTTTGGTGCATAGATATTTATGATTGTCATCTCTTCCTCTTGGATTGTTCCCTTTACAAGGATGTAGTGTCCTTCTTCATCTCTCTTAATCAGTGTTGGTTTGAAATCTACTTGATCTGCCAAGAGGATAGCTACTCCTGCTTTTTTTCGGGTTCCTTTCTCATGGAGTATTGTTTTCCACCCTTTAACTTTCAGTCTATGAGTTTCCTTTTGAATTAAGTGTGTTTCTTGTGTGCAGCATATTGTTGGATTTTGCTTCTTGACCCATTCTAACAGTCTGTTTCTTTTGATTGGTGAATTGAGACCATTAACATTGGTGGTTATAACTGAAACGTATTGACTTGTCATTGCCATGACTTTTTCTTTTTGTTGGGTTCTCCCCCTTTACATTTAATTTCTTGTCATGCCAAATGGGTTCATTCTGCTTTGCTTCCTGGGGTTGTGATCCCCAATGTCTGTTCCTAGGATATTGTGTAAAATATTTTGGAGTGCTGCTTTGGAATTCCCGAAGTTCCTAAGGCGCTCTTTGTCATGAAAGTATCTTATTTCTCCATCCATTTTGAAAGATAGTTTTGCAGGATACATCAATCTGGATTGGAGGCTGTTTTCTTTCAGGGCTTGGAATATGTCACTCTAAGCTCTTCTTGCCTTGATGGTTTGTGTTGAAAAGTTTGCTGTGATTCTGATAGGCTTTCCTTTGTATGTGATTTGTTTCTTTTCTCTGACTGCTTGGAGAACTTTGTTCTTCTGTTGTGTTTCTGGAATCTTAACAATTATATGCCTATGTGTAGATTTTTTTTGATCAAGGCTATTTGGAGTCCTATATGCTTCACTTGTGTGTATGTCAAGCTCTTTTCCCCTGCTTGGGAAGTTTTCTGCCATTATTTCTGTGAAGAGATTTTTTATGTCATCTGCACTCTCTCCTGTTTCTTCATTGAGCCCAATCAGTCTTATGTTATTCCTCTTTGCATCATCTAGCAGCTGCTGGATTGATTTCTCATGTTCCCTTATAATTTTGAAGCAATTTTTCTTTTCCTGGTCAGTAATTGCAATCTTATCTTCTATATCTGAAATTCTGTCCTCACATTGGCTCATTCTGCTGTGTAGACTTTCAGTGGAGTTTTTTATCTCCTGGAAATCTATTTGCATCTGTTTTATGGATTCCATTTGTTTCTTATGTTGGGATTCCATCATGTTCCTCAGCTCCTCTCTAGATTTATTAATCATGTCTTGCACTAGGGGCACAATTTCTCCTTTTATCTGAGAAATTATTTCTGAGTTCATTTTTTCCAGATCCCCTTTTGTTGCCATTTCAGTGGGTCCAGGTTGTTGAGTATCAGAGTGTTCCATCTCATTTTCCTTTGGGGTTGCTGTAGGTGATCTGGAAGTCTGGTTTTGAGACTTATTTACATGTTTTCTCATTTCAAGTGGGGCAGGGGGCTGTTAGTGCCTGTACGGATTTCCTCCTCTGAGCTGGGTGAGGTGTGCTAGGGGCTGGGAGCAGTGGTAGGGATGGTGACCCAAAAGCCCTTTCCTGTGGGCTGGGAGCAGCGGGAGGGATGGTGGCTGGGAAGCCCCTTCCTCTGGACCAGGAGCAGTGGGATGGCAGCTCAGAAGCCCCTCCCTCTGGGCCGGGAGCTGTGGGAAGGATGGTGGCCTGGAAGCCCCTTCCTCTGGGCCAGGAGCGGCGGGACAGAAGGTGCCCCAAAAGCCCTTTCCTCTGGGCTGGGTGCAGCGGGAGGCATGGTGACCAGGAAGCCCCTTCCTCTGGACCAGGCGCAGTGGGATGACAGCTGAGAAGGCCCTACCTCTGGGCCAGGAACAGCGGGACTCAGTACCTCGGTCTGGTGGCCTGGTGTACTCTGAGTCTTTGTAGTGTGGAACCAGGTGGCTGCCTGTCTGCAGCGGGGTGATTTGGTATCTTCTGCGTGACTCAGGACCTTGGTAAGGCATGCATGTACCTTCCTGTGTGCAACGGGCTGATTCGGCGAGTTCTGTGTGACTCAGGACCTCTGTAGGGCATTCACAGACCTCCCTGTCTGCAGCGGGCTGATTCAGCGTGTTCTCTGTGACTCAGGACCTCGGTAGGGCATGAACCATTTATTATTTCTTTTATTGTGTCATTATTTAATGCTATCTCTGCCAGAGAAAGGAAGATTTCAGGAGGGCAAGGCCTCTGTCTCTTTAGCTTCTCATTATATTTGTTGTTCTTAGCACTGAGCTGGGTAATAGTGTTTTTTTGTTATTTTGAATGGATAAATGAATGCTTGAATGAGGAGAAGGACTATTAAGGAGAATTGGAGTCCTGTCACTTGAAGACACAAATGTTCATCATGAGTGATTGGTTTGTGTCTTTCTTGCAGTACTTACCCAGTTCTATTTTGCAACATTTATTTGTGTAATTGTCTTTTATTTCCTACCAGATTATAAACTCTGTACACATGTGACATTGCATCCGCAGTGCCTCCTACAGTTCCTTTGTATAGAAGACACGCAGTATACATTACATACATCAGACTATTTGACTCTTGAATCTCACTAGGACTTCCTGTTCTCTTCAGAATCCAGTACTGTTATAGAGAAAGATTGTCTCTGAGTATTTTTTCAACATATAATAAAACTTTTGACATGGAGATGGCTATCATTTCTAAATTATCTTCTGGTGAGATAACAAATGAATATTCCTGCATGTCTTTATAGATAGTGTGAGTTGTGGTAGAAACATTCATCATACCTGATTGAAAAATATACATAGATATTTAGGGGAAATTTTCCTTTTTCTGTTTCTGGCTTAATCTGTTTTTTGTAAGAATTAGTGATCATTTTTTAGAGAATGTTTCAGTGTGATAGTCTCATAACAGAATTTATTTGTAGGTCTTAAAAATAAAGAATGAGAAAACAGATTTTTAAGTACTGGAGGTTGTTTATCTGACTCACCTTGCAGAATAATGAATGTATCACCTTTCCAATTGGCAACACTTATTGGAAGGCTAAAGAATGAATCTTTTTATGCCAAGGAGAATGTTAGGTCATGGGCCTAGACAATTTACCTGGCTTCTTCCTTTTGGATCTAGATTTATTTCTTTGGCAGATAAATGTAAAGGATATTGCATTTTGCCCTGTCTGTGCCAAAAGTTTACAGGGGAGAGCATTTTTGGCAAGATATGTTTGTTTTAAGGACAAAGGTATTTAAATTTCATGCTGTATTTTCAGGAACTGTTTTATACATTGTAGGTGAGAGGTTCAAAAATCATGCATTGTGTACTAAGCACTTGGGGATATAGCACACGTTTTACCTTGAGTGGCTGCTGGGAAAGTTTCAGGGTGGCCTTTGTTGCATGGACTATACACATTGTGTGAGGTAGCATTGAGTGGAATGGAAATTATTGCTCTGTAGCTATAGAATTTAAATACCTTAGGAAACAAAAGGGATGATATTTTACTAGGCGCAGTACCTTTTGTGACTATAACATGACTTCTTTATTTCAGATATGTGCCTACAGGCTGATAGTTATAGGCTAAATAAATAAACAAATGTGTTCTTTACTCTGTGGAAAAGTGATAGGGTATATCAGGATCCTATAATATATGGTCATTTTTATTCATTTTGAAATATGGTTATAACATTAATATTAATTTATAGATCTTAATATTTAGAGGAGTATTACAAATCTGTGTAATTTTCAAAATACTAGGATTAATGTATGGAATTCTCTTATAATATAAAGATGAGCAAAATGTAATACAAATGAAATTTCCTCCCCTTCCCCTTCCCTCCTTCTCCTTCTTTCCCTCCTCTCCCTCTCACTCTCCCCTCCCAATTCTTGAGCCTATATTATTTTGTTCATTGTCAGATAACCAAATTAAAACATGTCTTCTTCACAAATGGATAAGGAATTTGCATTCTTTCAGTTAACATTGATTCTACATAGGCTTAATTATTTTTAATGTTGTTTTTTTTTTACTATGCAGTTCTACCTCTACTAATGAACTTCTGTAATACAGCACAAAAATATGTAGAAATAATTTCAATATTGTTTTAATATAAAAATTTGGAAAAACCTTAAAATATTTTCCCTATGTAACTGGGAAAATAAGTTACTATATGCATCCAGTGAAACTGTCTAGTGTTTAAACGAAGTGGGGTAGATCTGTATGTGCTGATGTGGCCTGAAGTTCGAGACATGTATTTGCAATTTTCAGGGCAGTCTTGGGAGAATTATTTTATTCATGTAACTAAGGTGAAATTGTGGGTATATATACTTTTGAGTGTATACATCCCTTTTGGAAGTGTACTAAGAAACAATTCACAATAATCCCTACTGGGGATAGAAAGATATAGAGGCTGAGTGGCTTTTGATATTGCCTTTGTATTCCATGATGCTATTTGAATTAAAAATAATTATTCCCTAAAATGATTGGAGTTTATGTAGAAGTGAAATAAATTGAATTAAATCCTTAACTCTTTCATTGGCTGTTTCTCCATATGCGATGGTATTTGATTAATAAGTGAGTAGAAAGAATTTGATTAATAAGTGAGTGGAAAGAATGTGTGGAAAATGGAGAGAGTGTATATTTTAATTTTTCTTGTGACAGAATTAAGTGGCGCATCTTCCACATGCTTCCCTAGTTTTTCCAGATAACACATCTATGGGATAGACATGGGGCAGATGTTGTTTGTCTTGTGTGTGGGGGGCTGTGGCCCTTTCAGTTAGTCTTCTGATTTTGGATGTTGTTCTGGCATCCTGCCCTCATCCCCCAACGCCCCTCAAAATACAACCTTGTATTTGTGGTGCTGTCCTTTAGAGGCCATCATTATGGAGCCCTTTCTTAGTTTGAAGAGGGATGTTCTGTTGTGGAGGCCAAATTATAACTTGGATAATTACTTCTGTTCACTTCTCCCTCCTCTCTTTCTAATAGATAGCAATGCTATTTTTATTATGATAATAATGGATGCTTAGGGATTTTTTTCCACCAAATTCTTTGTTGCCTGTCCACAAGCCGCATAATATATTCAGAATATTACCAAGTCTTTTATTTCTATTTTAAATGGTTAAAATGAAATATAAAGCAAGCAGTGGACTAGTGGACTTTTCAGATTGCAGGGTTCAGATGCACAGGGACAGTAGCTGAGAAGCTCTCTCAAGAGTGTGCATTGTCCTGGATCTGAGGAGGGAAACTGCCCCCTTTAACCCCAGAGTGAGGTCTGTCCGAGGGGCTGCATTTTTAAAAAGACCTGTATCAGCCAAAATCATGTGATTTCTGGTAGATGAAATGCTGGGAAGAAATAATAATTAAAAGTTATATCCTATATGATTTTGTACTTTGTTATCAAATAAGTATTAAACCTTACAGTATCTGTTGCAGAGCAATTAGCCATTTGTATTATATAATAAAAGTGGTGGGAGCTCAATTGTAGTTTGGTGCCCAGCTGGGATATTTTTACTGCTGTAAAGATAGAAGGTCTGAATTCTTGGGGCCAGTCTTCCCTTCTGCATCCCTGGTCATTCCTATATAACACTTGGAAAACTACACTTATTTGGCACTTGGGATCAGCACTAGATGAATAGCAAAAAATAATTGTATCATGTTTTAATCTGAATGATCCCAAAATGCCAATCAGACCTCTGGCTTCCTCTAGTTTTGAAAAATACAATGTAAAATGTGGATTATAAAGCAGAATTTGGCTCTAAAATAGTGAATTAAAATTATTTTTAGGAAGCCTTCAATTAACTTCATAGCAAAACTACCAGTATTCTCAGTTCTGTTCTAGAGATGCTTATGAGAGTGGCAGATGGCCCCACAAAGTAACCATGTTATTTTATTTCCAAATTTATGTAAACTTAACTCATAAATTTTTAAAAATAAGACTTCTCAAATTTACCGCAACAATCCTAGGTCCCAAAATCAAATTGCATAATCTTAAGAGGTCTGCCAAATTTGCTTATTGCTTTTGTTTTGAGTAATAACTCTTATTTTAGAAGTCATCTTGCTATACTCCCAATAGAAAGAGCTTATGCTTCTTTTCTTCCCAGTCTGTCACTCAGCTATCACATATTTACTTTGTGGTTGAGCATGAGAACTTTACAGGTATATCTATTTGGATTTGAACCTTGGGTCTGTGCTTGCTGGGAGACTTGTGAGAAATTATATGACTGCTTTCAACTTCTCTGCCCTCTTCTGTGGATGTATAACCAGAAGGTTATTTATTGATTTAGTAAGAGAAGACTTAGAAGCAATTCATTAGCACAGTGTGAAGAAAATACTAAATGCTTAGTTTAGCCATTTTATTATTTTAAAACAGCTACTAATGGGAATAGAAGAAATGGATTCCAGTTTCCTTAAATTTAGTAAACGTTTTTCAAAACATACCATACAACTAGTATGATGGCAAAGAAGCATTCTCTTGAACTGGAGAGCCTTTAGTAAAGGCTTGAAGTTCAAACAGCTGAAGTAGACTGGACACTGACAATTTGAATGGAAGCTAAAATGTTGTCTTAGTGTGCCCAGTGAATGCCTCTGGAAACCCTTCTTAGGGAGTGGCTGGTGATGCCTGCAAGCCTATGATATGCATTGTCATTAGGTGGTTGATTGGAAAATAGGGAACCCTACTTAGTTGTATTTTGATTCATCTTAAATTAGGTAGGATACATTTTTTTCCTGATAACTTCCTTGGTGAAGTTCTTGGGACAGAAAGAATTTTACTGTTGATGAGAGACTTCAGAAATTTTCAGTAGCTATCCTTCTCCGTCTTGTAAGTTAGAAACCTGAGGCCCAGGGAAGGCATACCTCTGAAGTTCTGTTTCCTAGTACCTTCCCTACTTTATTCTGCTTTCTAGATACCAATATTTTTTATGCTTTGATTGATACAGGATCCTGATAGATGTAGGTTCTGTCTTTCATTGTTTAGATTTTTGGTGCAACTCAAGTCATTTTTTCCTGCTTAGCCAACTCAATCACCATAGAATAGAAATATGCATAGTGCAAGGAATGGCGGTGAATGTGTATCCAACTTAATGAAACGTCCAACAGGTTGTAATTGATGGGTTATAAAACAAAAATAATCTTTTGTCATTTGCTTTTTTTTATGATTCCCTTGTGCCACACCACCACTACCACCACCACCACCAAGAATTCATGAGTACAAAAATTATTCTGGTTAGTTGAAAGAGTCAATTGTGTTCTAAATTTGAGATTTTACATTGACATAGACATTGCATTAGTATCTGTTTTGCATGGCAATCAAATTCTTTATTAGTACATGTGTGTAGTATATGATGTTTACATCCCTTGTGGGAAGCTGGTACGTGTACATAACACATCTTAATTCCTTTCTTCATCCTCTTCCCCCCATCTCTTGATCCCCTTTCTTGTTTGTTTTTTTTTGTTTTTGACACTTGCAGGCTTACCTGATTCTATCATGTGCAGAGTGTCACGTACACTGAGATATTCTTTAACATGTGCCCTGTTTGTTACTCAGTGGCAGAACCTCCTTTAATGTAGCACTGTCTGTAATTTACATTTTAAATTACTTATCTATACAAGGAGGAGAACCAATGACTATCCTCTATATCTACACCCTTACAACACATATTCTGAGTCTGGCCAAGTTGCTATTTCCTTTATGGGTGTTAGAGTCTCTAGGCCAGTGCTGGTGAACCTATGGCACTCATGCCGCAGTGGACATACAGAGCCCTCTCTGTTGGCATGCAAGCCAAGTCACCCCAGCAGGAGAGCATTGGGTTTAATTGCAGTGTTGGCACTCTGCGAAAAATAAGTGGGTTTTGGATTGCAGTTTGGGCACTTGATTTCTAAAAGCTTCAACATCTCTGCCTAGGATCTTCATTTGAAAGGATGGCATAATAAACATTGTCCATGTCTTTTATATATAAAAGCTCTCACTTTATTTTGGCTCTTTGCATTTTCATCCAGTTCAAGATTTATTTGTACATTTTCTTTTTTTGTTGTTTTGCTTAAATTCTTTTATTGGTACATTTTAGGTATGCAATACATTTAGATTTATCATTGGGTACTTGTATCTGTACATGATATATCTTGGTTCTTATTTTTTCCCCATTCCCTGTCCTCCCTTTACCCCCTCCACCCTTCCCTATTTACAAAGACTTTGTTTGCAATTTTTTCCTATTCTCATAATTTTTCCTTTCCCTTTTTTCCTTTCCCCTTCCCTTCCCACTTCCCCTACCCCTTTGGACCATTTCTTCCTATTTCACGTTATCAATTATTTGTTTTAATCATTTTAATCCTTATTTACACTTTCAGTTTCTCACACCAGAGAAACTATTCGGTATTCACACGTGTGTCCTATTTATTTCACTTAAGAGTATGGCCTCAATATGTATCCATTTAGCTATAAATTTTTTTTCTCTTACTCTCTTTTTTCCTTGTCTTTACCATTTTGAAGTGTCTCAGTTGTTCTCCTTAGGCTTAACATTGTATTTTTTTGGCAATAGATTAGTTTGAAATGCAATATATGCTTAAACTACTGTATGGAGTTAAACCAGCACTGACAAGGATGCTTTCAGAGGGCCCATTCTTGGAAATCCCAGCTATGCAGCAAATCACCATTGCAGTGGTTATCTCAAAAAGAGGTATTCTCTTGCTATGTCACTAAAGAAAGTCTCAGAGGGGAGCAACAAAACAAATATCTACATTTTTCCTTGCAAAAATAATTTAGCTTTAAAAAATAAACAGGCTGGAAAATGCAGATTAGGATCTCCATCCCACAGGATGATACAGTGAGTGGAAACAATTATAGCCCAGGCATTTTATAATTATATCCAAAAAGTATTTAATGACAAGATAATGTCTGTCTTACTTTAAGATTGTGTTACAACCTTAGGGTCTCTAACATTTTTTTTTTCTGCAGTGAGGTTTCTAGAACATATCTCTTGGCATAAATAGAATTTTCAGATGTGTTTTCAAATATTAGTATTTTGAAATGATGAACTTCACATGATTCTTTTGTGTTACAATAAGAAAAATGATCAGCCTGGATATTTTCTTTATGTGTCTCTGCAGTACCTGCAAAAATCTGAGCTTTATACTTATTTGGTCATCATCACCATTTTTTGCTTCTTCGTCTTCTTTTTTTTGGGGGGGGTTCATTTCTTTTGACACCAAGTCCATTTCTTATCTCTTCATTTTGCAGTAATAGAAGAAGCCTTAACTGTTGCAAGATTACATATTTATATCAGGGTTCAGACTGTGAATTCATTCTTTTCTGGGGAAGCAGAAAGATCATGTAAAAATGGTGACCACATGTTGACAGAATGCATGATTTAACAAAACCAAAGGCAATCATTTCAAAGAAAAATGTTTTATTTTCTGCCAGCAGAGTATAATGGAGAGAAATTGGCTGGTATTATTTTAAAAAATTGCCCAAATCACTGTAGTTAGTGTAAAATTGTCTCTGGAACTATTTCCTGTAAGTTAACCAGACATATGATTGTATCCTTTCTATTTTGAATACTGAAGCTCACATTTCAACTGTCTTGCATGGAGCCTATCAGGTATAATAGCTCTTTGTAAAGGTGCTTCCTTTTCTTTTGTAGCCCTTTCCATCTAAGCTTCCATCTCCATTCATCCCAAACTTAGAGAACTTAAGAGTTTGGAGGTTTTCAGAACTTGGAGCTAAATATTATCTACTAATAAATCAAGACCACAAACTACTCAAAATGTGCTGCTCTAGGCTGCAGAAGTCCAAGTGAAATTAATGTAAACATTGTTTACACTATTAAAAATTCTCCACACATTTCAATTGAAAGGATATTTCATTTTTATTTAACATGTGGTTCATAGCTCTTGCTGTGTTTTTTCTTAGTAGTTAAAGTAATTTCAGACATTGCACACCAGGACCTGGTTATGTTGTTTGTAGTTATAATAAGTATTATTAACATAAAATCAGATTTATGTGTCAGTGAAAGGAGTAATGCAGTCTGATATAATTCCAGTAGTCACATACCTCTAAGCAAGTCAAAAAGGCATGAGTCACTTGGTGGAATGGTAATGGTTATGTACAATGTTGGTCAGTGATGTTCTCGGAGGCTTAATGGGGGTTATGTGGGCATGAGATTGCTTTCAGGTCAGTCACATATTAGACCATTCCAAGGGATCTAAGCCCATTTTAGGAAGTACTATGGAGTCACCTGTACAAACACATGGAGAAATAAAGTAGAATATGATCATGGGGAAAGATAGGAGTGTTACATTTGTGTCTACAGAGTGTCACAAGTGCTGGTGCTCACTGGATATAGATAATCACTAAATTTGGATAAGTCTGGTGTCAGACAGCAACCAGTGTACGCTTGTTGATTGCTAGATCCAAATGTTTGACATTATGTAGGAATATTCCAAGGCATTGTATTTACATGGACAGTACACAGGCATACTTTAAAAATCCAAGCTTTTTCCCATCATTTGAACATTTCCTACCCACTAAAAAAAAAGTTTAAAAGTTTTAATGTATCAAACAGAGATAAAACTCTTACATAAACCATAATCTTTCAGTTTAGCCAGCTGATACTCATTATTAACTAAGAGTGTAACTGTTTTGTACTCTGTCAGTTCTAGAGAAGTCCCAGACTTTCTTCTGGAACAGTGAAGCTGAGATTCTTTCATTGTTGTTAAGCAGAAATGTTAGTAAAGTCGATTTTCATGTATTGAACCCGAGTTTATTAATCATGCAACCTTACTAAATCCTAAATGAAAATCAAGCTGCAGATTTACTTATTGAAGGCTTTGTGACTATAGTAGACACTGCTAGCCTGAACAGCAGGGAAAGTCACACACCAGTCTAAAACTGTAGGTAAATTGGTGGAACTTTAACACACATCAGACACATTCACCAGTAGTTCTACTAATGTTATATAATTAAAACATAAGTGAAAATAGAGTTTTCAGGTGGAAAGATGACCGAGAGACACTACTTTTGTGTTAACATAGAAAAACATAGAGCTGGAGAAGTTAAATATCTTGTTGAAATCATACCATTATTAGTCTCAGAGCTTGGTCAGCATTCAGGTTCCATGACTTATAGATCAGTATTTAATTGTAATCAATAACTATAATTTTCTAAGTTACATTTTTTTCTAGCATTGAATGCTTTGCTATGTGAACCATCTGTATCTACCCAATTACCTGTATTCATTTTCCAGAGGATCTGTCTTTTAACTGCTTTAATGCAGATCTGCTTACAAATTACTTTTCTACATGTATTTGCTCCATCCAGGATCTTCCACTAACAATGAGAACTGCTAAGATGGGCTGGCTTTTGAGAGCTCAATCTCTTTGGGCTTAAGTACACTGATCACAGACAGGCAGCAACCTTTTTGTTTTTCAACTGGAACTCTCTCTCAAGAGTAGTAGAGCTTCCTTGACAGGGACATGTTTCCATATGTTCCTCAGATCACATGATGATCTTCTGATGCTTTGAAAATGCATAGATTGGTGACTTTCTAAGGATTATAAACTCCTCACCTAAATTTATGCTATCTAAATGAGGTCACAAAATACCTTTTGAGTTTATGTGAAAGTTGAGCATATTGACCTAGAAATAAAGAGATACTCTTCTCTTTATCCCTGCCTTCCACACACAAGTTGCCTAGGAGTTTAGATGAACTCATTTGTAACATCCAGTATAAAAGACCCATACTTCATTTTGTGAATTAAGTTCTAAATCTGTAATATTATAGTTCTGAATTTTGTATATCGAGCACAAATGCTTATAGAAATATTTATGAAATAAGTAAAATTTGCTCTCATTTTCTGCTTGCCTTATATCTCACAATTTGTATAGAATTTTTCCAAATTAGTTGTCCTTGTGTAGTTAAAAGATTTGGGATTATTTTCCCCATAGAACTTGGCTTGATTTTTTTTCTTCTCTTTCATCATCATGGTCCAAATACAGATACTGATAACCATGTATCCTGACTGATTAAAAAATTACAGAAAGACTTCTAGATGAAGGCTGTAATTTTGTACTGGATTTCTAGTGACAGGAGCAAATCACTTGCTCTTTGCCCTTATGGATTTTATAATGTCATCAGAGTCTATCATTAAAATTATAGCCTACTGTTGGACATATACTATTCCTTACTATATTGCATGTGAAGGGAAGCAAATTGTAGCATATCTGTCTTGAGGTGCACTCCAGTAGGGGTATGTGTGTGTGTGTGTGTGTGTGTGTGTGTGTGTGTGTGTGATTTTTTTTTTCAAATGAGATCCACTGTACAATCAGTCCTGGAAGCTACAGATGAAGAATAGTACCAGACTCTTACATAAGAATGTTTCTCATACTTTTACCTGCTGTGAGTGAAATTGACTAGAATTGTGCCATTCTGATCAATTTCATAAAGCAACAGAGACTGCACATAGACTTCATGGCTGTCCCTTCCACCTGAGCTGGCAGCTTCCATCCAAGAAGGAAAGGGATAGTGCTGGAGAGTGAGAGTCTGTAATTGGAAGGAAGTGAGAAGGCTACAGATGCCCCTGTAAGGGAAGCAGATGTGTAGAAACACACTTTAAAAATAGAAGGAATTTCAAAATAGAAGGAAGGCCAGCACTCATGCCCAGAAGCAGAAGAGATTCAGCTGTAGGGAAACAGTGGTTCAAACACTCCTTTTGAATTTCAGAAGGCCCCTCTCAATATGTTTTTTATTCTGAAACTTGAACAGATTTAACATTTCCCCTTAAGTGACTTGTAGTTTTCCTGCCATTTTGTATCTTTTATCTATAGTCTTTTTCACATTCTCCATGGAATTCTGCCTCTGTGTACTTTTTTGTTATTTCTGATGACGTATTAACACAGAGATGTAGTAAATGCGAAGATCTAACATTTTCACTTAGAGATTTTCCTCCTGTCTCTCTTGTTGTGACTCTATCTGATGTATTGGAATGACTTACAATGATTTGGTGTTCTGAATATGACCATGTATGATTACTAGGAGAGGCTGGACAGTCTGTGGACTTCTGCTCTTGCCTAAGTTTGTCTCAGTTTGGAACTCACTAGTGCCCCTTTCAGAGCGTAGGAAGGGGAGGAGACTATTCAGAGAACTTATTCCGGCAGAGAAGCATTCATGAATATCAAAATTTGAAGGGATATCTGTATTTCTTTTCTTCTTCCTTCTTGTCTCCCTCCACTACAATGCTATCCCAAGGACTGATTTACTGGGTAGGCTTAATTTTATTGGCCCTATGACTGGATGTGGTGTTTACTATTTATAATCACGACTATTAAGGACATTTGGATCATCATCAGCATAATCATCTTTCAACAAATACTTAAGAAAATCATGCTATGTATGCAAGACACTGTCTTTCAACATTATTTTTGCACTAATAAAAACAATCCTGTTTAGCATGTACTCTTAAGAAATTGTTAATTACCATTTTGGTAATTAGTTTATAAAAATTACTGATTTTTAGTGAAAGATTTTTTGTAGGATTCCAGCTTGGTGAGTTGATCAAATTTTCATCATGATTGAGTGTTTGAAACTGTGTGGCTTAAGCTTTGTTCCTGTATACATATGAATATTTTCAACTTTTTGAGCCACTTTTAATGAGCTAGCTCCATTGGAATACTAACTTGATTTTTTTTCTAGTATTTATAGTGAATTTATAAAACTGAGAAAGCTAAGAGCACTACTACTCAGAGGAAGTTAGTAAATACTAGTTTCTTCCAGTTTAACTTCAGCTTCCTTTATTTTCCAGGCATAAGCCTCATCCTTCTTTGGTCAGTGTCACCTGGCTTTGCTGAAAATCTTCACACCATGTGTTTTTATGTGCCCATAATTAATTCCACTCTCAGAAAAGGCTATTAATGGCTTTAAACCATGGGTTTCTAACTTCCATAGACCAGATGAGACTTATAGTGGCCTGGAAAGAATTTTATTTTTATTATTGGCAGTATATTAAAAACCTGGAAATGATCCATTTAAAATGATCTAGATTTTGGCTTCCCTTTAAAGGAAATCCTGACAGTTTTGGATCCATCTTCTCACCTAGGAACAAATGTATTTTCTGGAATAATGAACACCCTCCATTTGCTGGGTTTCTGCTTTTCACTTTCCCTTAGTCCCCATCACTGCCCATCACTGCTGAGCAGTGGATCTGGTGCCATTTATCACTTGTTTGTTTTACTTTCTTTCACCTAATCCTCTTTACTTGTTTGATTATTATCTTTTCATCCATCATTTAAGTTTGTTACTATACCTTGAATTTATTCCTAATAGACTTAACAAAAAGTCATAAAACTAAAAAACAAAATGAACCAACTATACCATTTTTCTTGCACGTGTGTGTGTGTGTGTGTGTGTGTGTGTTACTCTGGATTGAACCCAGGTTGTCACATTGCGTGTTTCCTCAGCACTTTAAAAATTTTAAATTTTGAAATAGGGTCTTGCTAAGTTGCCCAGGCTGAGATCAGACTTACAATCCTCCTGCCTCAGCTTCCCAAGGTGACATATGAATTTTATGAGAAGAAATATATCCAGTCCAAATTAATGATTCTCTGAAAGGGAAATGGAATAGATTAAAGTGACAGGAGGGAAAGATGGCATTTAAAGAACAAAACTGGCACACTTAGTAGAACTTCATCTTAGTCTGATGCTAGTATAGCTCAAGTGTCACCTTACGGATTTTGGACATGTTTAGTACTATACTTTAAAAAATCCAGCTAGAGGCATCCATTTATGAAATTTAATCTCTCAACAAAAATTGTGGATATACATAGGTACATTTAAAAGTGATTCAGGTCCACAACCATGGGAACATGGAAAAGTTTCCCGTGGCCCTTGGCGACCCATTGATCTTTGCTCTGTCTTTGTAACTAGGCTTTAAGGGAAACAGTGTTGTTTTTAGAAACAGAAGACTGAGGACTAAATGATCTTTTGCGCGGGGCGGGGGGGAGCTGATAACTCAAAAGGAGACATTGAGGGACAACCCTTTTAGATCTGTATCTCAGCCCAAACAAATCCAAATTAAATGTAAAGAGAAGAAAGTAGGTAGACTTAAGAAACAGCCCATCTGTAAAGGGTGATCAAATATGCACATTGCTTGAGGATCATATTGAGCTGTCAAGTCAGCAGGCAAATGCTCAGCCATACTGTATACATTTTATATACTTCAAGTAATTGGTGCCTTATAGATTCAGATGCTAAATGAGTGGATAGATACTAAGGTTATCTATTTATCCACTCATTTATTTATTTATTTTTCAGTGATGGGGATTGAATCCAGGGCCTTGTGCATGCTAGGCAAATGTGCTACCCCTGAGCTGTAGCTCTGGCCTGTTGTTTGTGAAGATCCTATGATGAGATCTTACTGGGAAAATTGCTGTCTTCCAGAGCACCATTTCAGTTAAGCAGTCTCCAAGTAATCTTACAACTCAAGTGCAGTTGTGCATCTGAGAACTCTATCATCTATTAAAGTTATGGTAATTATATACTCAAAATTAGAAAACTCAGTGCTAACTTTCAATTAATAAGGTAACAGAATCTTTTCAGTTTTGTGTTTCCTTACATCATGATACAGCCCTTTGTTTTTCCATGAGCAATTTAGAAGCTTATAAAATAAAAAAACTAAATATTTTGTATATTTTAAATATTTTAGGCATTAAATTTTTACTGATATTTATGACCATGTTTGGTAACTAGATGTGGCTTAGAATAACTTATTTATAGTTCCTCAAAGTGTGATTTTTGTGAAAGTACTAAACATCTATCAAAATTTTTCAAAAGAATGTGGGATCCACAGAGGACCTGGTTCTTGAGTGAGTAATGGATGCCTAGGAACAAGCAAACATTTCCTATGTTGTCTTACTTTATAAAATACCCATATGAGGTATTACATCTCTTCCAGTTAAAACTTACATAGTAATCTCTGGCACATAAAAACATCTAAGTCATTGCATATTGTTTAATTTAATGACATTACCTTACCAGTGAAAGCCCAAACCCATTAGGAATGAGAAGTGCTGTAGTCAATTTAAAAAAGCCATGGATTATCCTGATTATAATGGTTAGGTCACTGCTACCATGCTTAGTAGAGATCTCAAGACGTCATCATTTACAGCAACTATTTATCCTACACTTGGATCAGGATCTGAGAGAATGCTTCCAGAAGCCTATTCTAGGCAATGCTTTGTGTGTTTATTTGTATATGTTTTCTTCTGAGTAAGACTCTTTAGGTGCCATTTGGGGTTTTTTGTGGGGGGCATGGAAAGAGTTGGAAAAAGAAAGTAAGTCAGCGTGGAAAAAGTTAATCATAGAATGGAAGCACAAACCGTTCCCAGTAAGCAGCTGAGAACTAATCGTACACTGGCAAAACCACTTCTTTGGGATATTGAGGGGTCTCAAAAGGACAAGTTGCTTTGGCTGCATTCTGAAGGCTATGTGTATGATTGAAATCCTTCTGGAATAACTTTTGGAAGACCTCTCATAGCTGTTTCAATTCCAGCTCTCTTTTAGAGGAGTAACCAAGCCAAACATTTTCTT